>NW_014578669.1:0-541 GCF_000485595.1 Priapulus caudatus
ACCGATGTCCTGCTGCTGCTGCTGCTGCTGCTGCTGCTGCTGCTGCTGCTGCTACTACTGCTGCTACTACTACTGCTGCTGCTGCTGCAGCTGCTGCTACTACTGCTACTACTGCTGCTGCTGCTGCTGCTACTGCTACTACTGCTGCTGTTGTTGCTGCTGCTGCTACTACTGCTCCTGTTGCTGCTGCTGCTGATGCTACTGCTGCTGATGCTACTGCTGCTGTTGCTGCTGTTGCTGCTGCTGCTGATGCTACTGCTGCTGATGCTACTGCTGCTGTTGCTGCTGTTGGTCATCGTTGTTGTTACTGAGCAGTGAGAGATAGCGAGCAATGGGAGATGGACAGCGGTCATTCAGGGCTAGTAGCATTAGTACGCTGTGGTCAGCATCCGATGTTGTCGGTACTCCCGTACGATCGGAGATATCGGCAGCATCGATCCATGGGGAGAAGCTTCGTGCTTCCCCCTCTCCCCTCTTCGCCACCCCTCTCCCCTCCTCCTTTTTTTCACTTTTTTCGCTCTGCCTTACCCTCCTCGCTTCC
>NW_014578669.1:2005-2226 GCF_000485595.1 Priapulus caudatus
CTCGCTTGCTCTCTCTCTTTCTCTCTCTCTTTCTCTTTATCTCTCCATCTCTTCCCCCTTCTCTCTCTGTCTTTCTCTCTCTCCCCCTTTCTCTAGAGAGACACTTAGCCAGCATTCATGCTATATGCCCAGGGGCGTGACCTAACTAGGTCAGTACAGAGGAAGCGGCCGCCTTCACATCTCCCTCTCCTCTCTCCCCTCTCCTTCTCTCCCCCTCTCCT
>NW_014578669.1:3142-8142 GCF_000485595.1 Priapulus caudatus
CTCTCTCTCTCTCTCTCTCTCGTTCGCGCGCGCTCTATCTCTCGTCGTTCCGACATTCGTTCATTATGCGCAGAGATTTTAATAGATTTCCTAGAGGTTATTAATTAATTAGAGAAGGCTTCGCTGCCGCCGTGGTTGGCATGAGTGGATGGCTGACGAGAAGATTACGCTGTTCGTCTGTTGATACGCGTGCGTGCGTGCGTCCGTGAGTGCGTATGTGTGCGTGCGTACGTGCGTGTGTTTGTGTGTGTGTGCGTGCGTGCCTGTGTATGTGTGTAAGTGTGTGTGTATGTGTGTGTGCGTGCGTGCGTGAGTGAGTGTGTGTGTGTGTGCGTGTGCATGATGATGAGTGTATCCATGTATGTGCGTGAGTGTATCCGTGTATGTGCGTGAGTGCATATGTGAGTGTATGTTTGTGCGTGCATGTGAGTGCGTGCGTGCGTGTATGTGAGTGCGTGCATGCGTGTATGTGAGTGCGTGCTGTCATTATTCTTATGACAACCAAACCTCGACTATTTTATATGTTGAATATAGCATGATGTAGCGGTTATAACACGGAACGCCGAGCTGTGTACATTTTATATATCATGATGTAGCGGAGAGCTCATGGAACAAGTTACTGCTTACGTGGATGTAGTGTCATGTTGCAGTTATTACATGGAACGAGGTGGTGTGTAATGATATAATGTGATATGTGGCGGTTGTGTCATGGAACGTATCACTGCGTATCTGAATGTAGCATGATATAGCGGTTATAACATGGAACGCGTAGCCGTTTATATACATACTAGATGTGTTTACTTATACTGTCGGCGTTGTTTTCAATCCCCGCCGTCTGGAGGCGCTGTCGACGCATGCATGCTTGTATTATACGCCATGTTTTACCGTGTTTCCGGCAGCTGCGATGGTGGCGCCACCTAGCTACAATAGAGGCCAGTCGATGTAAAAGGATGCGAACCATATAATAGCGATCCTATTATACACTAGAGAGGTCAGGTCAGCCCGTTGTATCGCTGCGCGAACAATACATAGAGCCGCCATGATACTGTAGGCAGAAAGACAGCTATCAGCTGACGGTACAGTGCTGTACTGTACTCTGTAGTATTACTGGCAGAGAGCAGTGCGAAAATGAAGTATTGAGCATATCCTGGACCTGGCAGCGGAGCATAAATCCGTGGTTTATTGGCGTAAACTTAAAAAAACATCGTGGTTTTTTTAGGGATATTGATGGGAAATTGACCTTGTTAACAAATAAAGAAAGAGAGGTTCCCGCGCATACACACTGGGAATTCGACAACGCAGCGAACTGTTTTAGTTATTCTAGTCACAGTTTCACAGAGATAGTATTAAACAAATGAATTTCACAGTTATGTACATCATTATATATTTGTATTGCAAGCATGTTAAGTCAAAAATATGTCAAACAGCAGAGAAGCGTTCGTGCATGTAATTACGCATATTAGCAGTCACAACAGGCACTCAAACATAACAATTCAGCTATATGTTTTACACGGTTTGAATAAAACAATATTTTTTAGTTTTTTGGGAGGTTGACGCTAACATCTATCATTTTTGTTTATTTATTCATTTTTAGGTAATTATTCATATATATACACATATACTGTTAAAATATATTTTAAATTTATGAAATTAAATAACTATCAAGGATATCTACACACAAAGTATGACTAGCACACTTATTTACATTATGTCCTTAATTGCTACATTACTGTTCATAATAATAACACCATCAGCACTTTAACTATCGAAATATACAAATTTGTAATTGATACAAGTCGTAATTTTTCATAATTTATACATTTATTATGCCTTTTTTAGAAATCACAATCCGATTAGTGAAATTTAAACTCCTCCCTGCCTCCAACATTTTAACCTTTTCCATTAGACATTTTTTAACACTATACTTAAAACTTATAGATATAATAATTGTCCAAATATGTTGTGGTAGAGAGCTCAAAGCTTCAATTGCAGTACATAAGTAAAAGAGTTTTTCCCACTGCTTCCCACCCTTGGATTGAATATTGACATCTCACCTTCCCTGGTATTGAAACTGTGGACTTCAGAACATGAATTCTGTCATATATTGTCGACTGAGATTATGTAATATTTTAAAACCCTTATTAACCTTTAATTGTATTACCCTGTACTCTACTGGTACCCAATTTACAGCCTTGAACTCTCTAGCACCTATGTGTGCTCTAGTCCCTAAATTGTGAACACATCTAATATGGCTCTATTTTGGCACACTTGCAACTTATCCTTGTACGCTTTGTGAGACTACTATACCAGATACTACATGCATAAATTAATCAAAATGAATCATATCACGTATTTATTCACGTCTATATATGCGCTGACATATATACCGCTCACGCGCTATACGCACGTACCGACTCGTATCACGCGGGTGACACCGCCACCGTGTGTAGCATATATATATATATATATATATATATATATATATATATATATATATATATATATATAAGTAGATGTAATATGCGCGTGTGGTCTGTCCTGCTTTAATGCTGTGTACGGTATCACTGATGAAACCTGCATTGATGTGAGAGCGGTCTTTATTGACCGTCGTCGTCGTCAGCGTCATCACAGATGTTGTAGTACAGCTCGTATGACGGCTGATTCTATAGTGTGCGTGTGCGTGCGTGCGTGCGTGCGTGCGTGCGTGCGTGCGTGCGTGCGTGCGTGCGTGCGTGCGATTCCTTGCATTTCGATTACTGTAGTAAAATCGCCCCTGCTTCCTCTCCTTCCCTGCCGTCCCTTTCTCCTTTTCCTCCGTCTCCCTTCTCCTCCTCCACCTCCTCCTCTTCCCCCTCCTACTTTTTTTTTATCTAGCACGGCGCTCACACATAATTGACTCTTCTCTCTCTCTCTCTCTCTCTCTCTCTCTCTCTCTCTCTCTCTCTCTCTCTCTCTCTCTCTCTCTCTCTCTCTCTCTCTCACCCTTTCATCAGGGAATTCAGTAGCAAGAGAGAGAGAGAGAGAGAAAATCATAGTGAAAGTCAGAGAGAGAGAGAAAGAGAGAGAGAGAGAATCATAGTGAAAGTGAGAGAGAGAGAGAGAGAGAGAGAGAGAGAGAGAGAGAGAGAGGGAGAGAAAGATACTCTTCCTCCTCTCTCAGCATCCCTCTTCTCTCAGCTTCCTCCTCTCTCAGCATCCTCCTCTTAGCATCCCTCCTTCAGCATCTTCCCCTCAGCATCCCTCCTTTCTCATCATCCTCCTCTCTCAGCTTCCTCCTCTCTCAGCATCCCACCTTCCTCAGCATCCTCCTCTCTCAGCTTGTTCCTCCCTCAGCTTCCTCCTCTCAGCATCCTCTTCCCTCAGCATTCTCCTCTCTCAGCTTCTTCCTCCCTCAGCTTTCCTCCTCTCTCAGCATCCTCTTCCCTCAGCATCCCTCCTCCCTCAGCATCTTCCTCCCTCAGCTTCCTCCTCTCTCAGCATCCCTCCTCCCTCAGCATCCTCCCCCTCAGCATCCTTGCAGGCTATTAGCTTTATTCGTCCCAGCTTAAATCATCACCTGCAGCGTTAGCCACCGATGTCCTGCTGCTGCTGCTACTGCTGCTGCTGCTGCTGCTGCTGCTGCTGCTGCTACTGCTGCTGCTAGTGCTACTACTGCTACTGCTGCTGTTGCTGTTGCTGTTGCTGCTGCTACTGCTACTGCTGCTGCTGCTACTGCTGCTATTGTTGCTGCTGCTGCTGCTGCTGCTGCTGCTACTGCTGCTATTGTTGCTGCTGCTGCTGCTGCTGCTGCTGATGCTAATACTGCTGCTACTACTGTTGCTGCTGTTGTTGCTGCTGCTGCTACTGTTGCTGTTGTTGCTGGTGTTGCTGCTGCTGCTGCTGCTGCTGCTGACGAAGTCTCCATCGATCACGATCGACAGGACATGCTCTCTCCTTCTCCTTCTCCTCCTCTTCCTTCCCCTCCCCTACCTCTTCCTTTACCCTTCTCCTCCTCCTCATCCTCCTCCTCCGCTTCCCTCCGCTTCCCTCCCCTCCCTGTCCCGCTTCCCTTACCCTCCTCCTCAGTCAACTTTCTTTACCCTCCTCCTCAGCCTTTTCCTTTGCCTCCCCTTACCTCCCCCTCACCTTTCTCCCTCCTCCGTCAGAATCAACGTGGCGAGTTTGAAATTGTGTTTTCGTTTTTATTATTGCTTTAGTTCTCTGTTGCGAAACCTTGTTGTTTATATTATAGCTCTATGTGCAGTAATAACGCGTGCGTGCATGCGCGTGTGCGCGTGTGCGCGGGTGTGTGTGCGTGCACGCGTGTGCGCGTGCTTGCGTGCGGGCGTGTGTGTGTGTGTGTGTGTGTGTGTGTGTGTGTGTGTGTGTGTGTATCCTGGACCTGGCAGCGGAGCATAAATCCGTGGTTTATTGGCGTAAACTTAAAAAAACATCGTGGTTTTTTTTAGGGATATTGATGGGAAAATTGACCTTGTTAACAAATAAAGAAAGAGAGGTTCCCGCGCATACACACTGGGAATTCGACAACGCAGCGAACTGTTTTAGTTATTCTAGTCACAGTTTCACAGAGATAGTATTAAACAAATGAATTTCACAGTTATGTACATCATTATATATTTGTATTGCAAGCATGTTAAGTCAAAAATATGTCAAACAGCAGAGAAGCGCTTCGTGCATGTAATTACGCATATTAGCAGTCACAACAGGCACTCAAACATAACAATTCAGCTATATGTTTTACACGGTTTGAATAAAACAATATTTTTTAGTTTTTTGGGAGGTTGACGCTAACATCTATCATTTTTGTTTATTTTATTCATTTTTAGGTAATTATTCATATATATACACATATACTGTTAAAAATATATTTTAAATTTATGAAATTAAATAACTATCAAGGATATCTACACACAAAAGTATGACTAGCACACTTATTTACATTATGTCCTTAATTGCTACATTACTGTTCATAATAATAAACACCATCAGCACTTTAACTA
>NW_014578669.1:11267-13767 GCF_000485595.1 Priapulus caudatus
TGTGGTGTGTGTGGTGTGTGTGTGTGTGTGGTGTGTGTGTTGCGTGTTGCGCCCGCGGATGTAGAGTGTGGGTGCGTGCTTTTGGCCGGTGACAAAACTGCTACGCGGCTCGCCCACAGATTGCAACCCATGGACGCGGCGCACGCACGCACGGCACAGCACGGATGCACGCACACACAAACCTACACGCACGCACGCCACGGGTGCACACACGAACGCACCGCTATACACGCACGCGACGATGCACACACGCTCGCGGACAGATATTCATGGTTCGATTATTTCCAAATGTTCTACCCTATTTTCCTGCAACCCTCCCCCTATTCACATCCTCCCCTCAGTCATCCTTGCAGGCTATTAGCTTTGTTCGTTCCAGCTTAAGATCATTCACCTGCAGCTTACCGCCGATGGTCCTGCTGCCTTGCTGCTGCTGCTGCTGCCTGCTGCTGCTGCTACTTACTGCCTGCTACTACTACTGCTGCTCGCTGCTGCGCTTGCTGCTACTACTGCTACTACTGCTGCTGCTGCCTGTGCTACTGCTAACTTACTGCTGCCTGTTGTTGCTGTCTGCTCTCTACTGCTTCCTACGTTGCTTGCTGCTGCTGATTGCTACTGCTGCTGATGCTACTGCGTTGCCCTGGTTGCTGTCCTGTTGCTAGCTGCTGCTGATGCTACTGCCTGCTCGATGCTACTGCTTGCTAGTTGCTGCTGCTTGGTCATCGTTGTTGTTAGCTGCAGCAGTGAGAGATAGCGAGCACAATGGTGAGATGGGACACGCGGTCTTCAGGGCTAGTAGCATTAAGTACGCTGTGGTCAGCATCGCATTGTTGGTCGGTATCTCCCGTACGATCGGAGATATCTGGCAGCATCGATCCATGGGGAGAAGCCTCGTGCTTCCCCCTGTCCCCTCTCGCCACCCCTCTCCCCTCCTCCTTTTTTCATCTTTTTTCGCTCTGCCTACCCCTCTCGCTTCCTCTTACTCTCCCCTTCCTCTCTCTCTCTTCTCTCTCTCTCTCTCTTCTCTCTCTCTCTCTCCTCGCTCTCTCTCTCTCTCTCTCTCTCTTTCTCCTTTCGCCCCTCCCCATCTCCGTCTCCCTCTTTCACTCATCTTCCTCTCCTTCTCCCTCATTCCTCTCTCCCCCTCCCATCCTCCGCCTTCCTCTCCTTCCTCTTCCCGGGAATAACGGTCTGGCGGTGCGGTTAGCGGAGTACGTATTCTTCATTATATATGCTGCGTCATAGAATCGGCGGCATCAAAAACCTCGTGCGCACAACATGAAAGATACCATCAGTCACGTTATAGCCGATCACAGCAGCAGCAGCAGCAGCCAGCAGCAGCGCAAGTTGCCAACAGCAGCATGCAAGCAGCAGGCAGCCAGCCAGCAGCCAGCAGCAGCATTATCAGTAGCAGTATTATGCAGCAGCAGCAGTCAGTAGCGCTGGCAGCAGTAGTAGCAGCTGCAGCCGTAGTTAGTAGTAGCCAGTCGTAGCCAGCAGCATTGACGTAGCAGCACAATCAGTAGCTCAACCCGAAAGCCAGTAGCGCAGTAGCAGAAGTCAGCCAGCTCAAAGGCAGCAGCCAGCAGCAGCAGCATTAGCAGCAGTAGCAGCCTCAGCGAGCAAGCAGTAGTAGCTAGCAGCTGTCGTAGCAGCAGCAGCAGTGATATTAGTTAGCAGCAAGCAGCAGCAGCCAGTAGAGCAGGTAGCAGCAGCAAGCAGTTAGCAGTCAGTAGCAGCAGCAGCAGTAGCAGCAGCAGCACAGCAGTAGCAGTGAGCAGTAGCAGCGAGTGAGCAGCAGCAGCAGCGAGCAGCAGCCAGGCAGCAAGCCAGTAAAGCAGCGCACTGCAGCAGCAGCCAGTAGTAGGTAGCAGCTCGTGCAGCAGCGAGCACTAGTATTGTAGGCAGCCAGCAGGCAGTAGCAGCAGTCCGTCAGCAGGGCAGCAGCAGTAGCAGCAGTAGCAGCAGCCAGCAGTAGCAGTAGTAGTAAGCAGCAGCAGCAGCAGTCCAGCAGCAGCAGCCAGTAGCAGCGAGTAGGCAGCCAGCAGCCAGCTACGCAGGCAGTAGTAGCAGCCAGCAGCAGTTAGGCAGCGTAAGTAAGCCCCAGCAGAGGTAGCAGTCATGTAGCCGCAGCAGCAGTTCTTAGCGCAGTAGATCAGCAGCCCAAGCAGTAGCAGTAGCAGCAGCAGTAGCCAGCAGAGCTTAGCAGCCAGTAAGTAGTAGACAAGCAGCAGCAGTAGTACAGTCAGTAGTTAGTAGGCAGCAGTACGATTTAGCAGCCACAGCTAGCCTATAGTAGCTAGCAGTCGTCAGCAGCCAGGCACGCAGTAGTATTTAGTAGCAGCAGTTAGCAGCAGCAGCAGTAGCAGCCACAGTCACGCAGCAGCCATGCAGTACCCGCAGCAGCTAGTAGCAGCCAGCAGCAGTGTAGCAGCTGCAGTACGTAGCCAGCACCCAGTAGCAGCCCAGTCAGTCAGCAGGCACCCAGCTAGCAGCAGCCCCC
>NW_014578669.1:16267-21537 GCF_000485595.1 Priapulus caudatus
TATATATATAACACGGCCCACGCGTGGTGTTACCCTTGACGATATTGCTACTACATGGTTAGAAGCTAAACGAAACTTATTACACGATCAGACAGTTGTCGGACACATCAAGCTTTCGCGTCGCTCCGTAATTGGAGATAAAAAAAACACCGCGCGGTTACTCGTAAAACCTGGTTCGTGTATGTTGCCGACAGCCGCCTTTCTGAAGTCCGCTGTGGAACATAATGGAGCCAATGCTCGCGCTGCGGGAATTGCGGAGTTGAAAATAAATCACAATTAAAATTAACGCCCGTATTTCCGAGACCATAGCGTGCGGATCATATTCAAAGCTACGGATGGGGGCGAGAGAGGTGGGTGGCGGGGGATTGTGTTGGGTGGCGTGGGAGTGGGGGTGTTAATTGCAGTAAATTGCGCGCGTGAAAGAAGAAACTGATGTCATTAAAATTTCATACAAGAACACGCGATTTCATGAGTTGAGTCAGAAATACAAATTAACGGCCCATTTGTCAAGGCGCTGCAACACAAGGAAAAATGTGAATAAAATATTATTATTACATACGTTATTACTATTATTATTGTCGTTATTATTATTATTATTATTATCATTATTATAGTATTAAATCTTTAGTGCATGTAATTCAAAAACAAGTACATGTACCGAAACATTTATGTGAAAACACAAATGGTTCTATCGGTCGTTACATTACATGATACATTTATCGATTGTGTATCGGCGTGTAATAAATCAATTGACGACGCACGTATAAGTCAAGATATTCCATCGTAGAAAATATAGAAAACCACTATATATTTTAAATCGCACGTAGGACTATAAATTCAACCGCGCTCTCCCACTACGGGCTGAGAACGGGAGCTGCAGAGATTGCACGCTAGCGCCACCTGGTTGGCAATCCGGTTTTCAAAACATAGGCGTAGCGATCGGGCGAGGGAATAGCGCATACGCTCTAGCGGAGCCTTTGTCCGTTGTCCGAGATACATATTTGTGCAGTCAGTTTACTCGCAACTAAATCGTTGCACACGCACGTACACGCGCGCGCGCAAACACACGCACGCGCGCACGCGAACGACGATGACAGAGAATCTACGGCGCTCGCGTCTGCACTTACTGCGGCGGTGAGATGCCTGACGTAATGGAAGAGAAAGTGTCACCGAAAAAGAAGGCGGCCGTCGTGCAGCGTCTGCGACAGAAATTCGAGCTGTACCGCCGTCACCACCAACAATGTTCGCCCAAGTTCGAACGGACGTTGAACGGGGTGTTCGAGCAGCAGAGACAGGAGACGGCCGTCCTGCACAGACGCTGGATGGAGTCGACGAAAGCGAAGAAAGCCGGCAAGAATAAGCAGGAGAATCGTGCCCAACAGAAGACGTCCTCCTCCTCTTCCGCCGCCGCTTCCTCCGTCGCCGCCTCTGCCGCCGCGCCTTCGTTCGGACTCCCCGCCTCCGCCGACGCCATGTCGGTCGATCCGCCGGTGAACAAGGGAGTGAAACGCAAGATGGACGACCAGCAGCAGCACGACGGTGGCGGTGGCGCCCTCTCGCGACACGACGACTCCGTCGTCGGCGACATCAAGTACATGCCGCTCGATCTTCCCGTCGACATCCCCCTGAACTCCTTCTCCCGGGAAGTGGCGCCGGCGTCCGGCGCAAAACTGGCGTGCGGGAACGGCGTGGACGCCGTGGGGGCACCACCGTCTGCCCCCGTCGTCGACTGCAAGAGGGAGCCACCGGGCAGCGACGACGGGTTGGACGCGGACTGCCCGACGGACGCGTTCCATGGCTTTGGCCTCGACATCCACCCGGACATGCTGCAGGACATCCTCAGCTCGCTCAGTCCTGACATGATGGACCACCTCGACCAGTTCCAGGACGCCGGCGACGACGACGACGACGCACGGTTGCCGGGGGCGACGGGCGACGACGTCGAGCTGCACGCAGACGCCGAGAAGCTGCTGAGTTCGATCATCGCCAAGCCGGCTCCTTCCGTTGCTCCCGGCAACCGCGCAACGGCGGCGGCGATGCCGACGTCGTCGCAGGGTGGCGCCCCCTACATGCAGGCGGCGCCGGCGATCGTTTCTCCGAACCCGGCGGCGCAGACGCTGAAACAGATGGCGGAGCAGCACCAGCGGAACAGCGGGGGCGACGGTGGCGCCGTCGCGATGGGCAAGGAGATGGGGATGCAGCAGTGCACGCTCCCCGTTAAGTTTCCGTACAACAACACTGCCGCCGCTCGCTCGGAATTCGCTATGATGGCGAAACATCCGACCGCCGTTGGCGGCGGCGGTGGCGCCCCCTACGTCGGGCAGTACGTCGGGCAGCAGGCGGCGCCGGCGGGGTTTCCGCAGCAGATGGTGAAACAGGAGCAGGGCTGCGGAGGCGGGGCGATGCGCGTGACCGTTGCCGCGCGCGGAGCGACGGATGCTGCCGCGCTCGCGATGATGCACCCATCGTCGCGGCAATCGTTCGCCTACCACGGCACGAAGCCTCTGAGCCACTGCGACCTTCCCGGTCAGCAGGGGGCGCTGTCGACGCACCGGTTTGGCGCGGAGGCAGTCCGTTCCGCTCCGCAGACGCACCAGCACCTGCAGATCTCACAGGGGACTATCCGGATATCCCACCCACCGACCCAGCAGCAGCAGCAGCAGCTGCAGCAGCAGGCGAACATTCCGAGGATAGGTCACCCCGGCGCCATGTCGTATCCGCCGACAGCCGCCGCCGCTGCCGCCATGTGCCTGCCCGCCGCTGCTGCCGCCCCGCGCCACCCCCAGATGGCACTACACTCGGCTCAGCGATTCGCGATGCGGCAGCAGTTGCCACAGGAGCAGATGCTTGCCCAGCAGGTGGCACTGCCACAATACCACGAGCATGCGCCGCGCGTTGTCGTATCCTACCACCAGGAGGCGGGCGCGATGGGTCTGCAGATGCAGCAGATGCAGGAGTTTCGCTCGCAGGCGATGGCGGCGGCGAGCGCGGCGCCTTCTGGCATGCAGCTGCAGCAGCAGGCGCGCATGGTGCCGCTGCCCCCTGGCGGTGGCCGCATCCCGAGCACTAGCACCCTCCAGCAGCAGCTGTCGGAGGCGCAGCGGCCCCAGCTGCACCTCTCGTCTTCTCCGCAGCTTGGCTTTCCAAACCACGTGATTCTGCAGCAGCAGCAGCACGCGGCGGTACGGCAGCAGAGTGCGGCGTCGGCACGGCAACCGTGTCCTATGCAGCCGCATCCGCAGCAGCAGCAGCTAGGTGGGGCCCAGGTGATGACCTCTCAGCAGCAGCAGCAGCAGTGGATGTGGCCGCAGGCCAGCGTCCAGCGACAGAAACTCGTGTCTCCGCATCCCGGCACGCAGCCGCCGCCGCAGCAGCAGCAGCAGCAGCATCTTGCTGGTAGGGTGCCGTCTCCAGCGCAGACGATGAAGCAGCAGCAGCAGACGCCTCCGCTACATCACCAGTCGCGCATGCTGGGCCAACAGCAGCCGCTGCCTGTCGCCATGAACTTCCACATGCAGCAGCAACTGCAGCAGCAGCAGCAGCAGCAGCAGCAACAACAACAACAACAACAACAACAACAGCAGCAGCAGCAGCAGCAACACCGGCAGGTCCAGCAGCAGCAGCAGCAGCAGCAGCAACACCAGCAGCACCAGCAACAGCAGCAGCTTCAGCAACAACAGGAATACATTTCACTGGATTTTCTAGATGGGGCCAATCTATTCGATGCACCAGCAACCAATTTCAACATGTTGGATGACATGGATTTATGATATGTTGACGCAACTGCCAAACACGAATATCAAGAATACTTCCTACTATCGCATATTCGACTACGAATGTACATTTTTGAGGTTCTTTTTTTATATTTTTGTATAGAAATCGATTGACTGATGGAAAGGTTGTGGAAGCCTGAAAGCATTAGAGTTTTTATACACGATGTTTAGCGCGTTTGCGATACAGGCACCTGTATGTATTTAAAAACTTGTGGATGCAGATTTAAAGGACAAGTGCCAAGGACTTTTTGACATGACGGTTGTAAGTCATTGTGCATTAATGTACAGAAAAACATGCAAGATAACTCAAGGATTTTAGATCTGATATTGATACATTTTTTTAGAAATCTTTCTCTATGTGTAAATATATATACTGTGTGTAGGCTGTATATAGGTCTAAAAGACGTCATGAACTTCTTTAAAATAAATCTATACTTTTAGGTATATGTACATAGTTTAGTTGTCAGTAGTATAAAATGTCAAATTTTATGAAATATCTGTGCTGCCATTATGTGAATGCAGGGAGATTCCAGATTCATGTTTGTAGATATAGTCACTTATATGCAAATTCTCTCTTTCTGTATACATCAAATCATGTGAGAATTAAATCATGTATGAAAAATTTGTACATTTTTCACTCCAAAATAGCATTGTACATAAAATTTCATGTGTATATGTAATTATATAACATTTCTATCCTTTTAGCAATGCATTATACATTGATTATACTCACTTTCAAAATAAAAATGGTATTATATATCTGATGATAATACTGGCTCTTTTTGTTTTCACATTTGCCTGAACGCGTACGTACATGTATCTGCAGAGTATTAGCCGGAATATTAGTTATGGTCTTTTAGTTAGGTGGCTTTACCTGTCACCAACGTTATGGATCAGACAGAAGTGGAAAATAAATTGAAATCAGTCTGCCAGTGCAAGTGGTGAAGTTCCACGTTAGGTAAGGTAAAGTAGGAAGGGAATGAAAGGAAGTTGTGGATTAGGAACGTGGGAGGGAAATGAAAGGCTGTCCTTGTTTCTCTTTTTCTCCATCTATCTCCATCGCTACTGCATTTTTAACCTACACGACTTTTAGATAAAGGTCTTTGAGTAATTTAGAACAATTTACCGTGCATTTTTATTCTAAACTTTGCACATTGAATAAAAAATTTCATAGAAGGATTGTTTTTACTTTTGCGTTATGGATACCAAATACTATCACTATCCGTTAGATGCCACTACAGTCGCGCCGTGATGGCAACCCCAGTGTTTTCGTTTATATGCTGCTCTACGAAACAGGTACATTATACATAACATAACAAATACCAATGCATATTTAATATTGTTGTCATGCATTCGTCAAGTATTAAAATAGGATTCGATTGTTTTGGTTTTAGAACCATTACTAAACCCGGAATGCAGGCAATATCAAGTCAAGTATACCCACAGTTTGGCTGAGAGGGTCTATGTCCCCCGGGGTACTGCCGGAACGTACCCTGG
>NW_014578669.1:21547-29131 GCF_000485595.1 Priapulus caudatus
AGAACATTTTCAAAATGTAGACAGTAACGTACGTGTTCTAGAGATCGAGGCTTCTCTACCGGAGATACCGGAACGTACCCTGGTACTATCTAATATGCCGGACCCTACCTCGCCTACTCCACTAACGAGTCTAGGGAGTCGCCTACGCCTACTCCCTAACCCTAACCCGAACCCTAATCCTAACCCTAACCCTAATCCTAACCCTAACCATATCAAATCGTGACCAGGGTACGTTCCGGTATACCGGACCGTACCTAGGGCCAGGGTACGTACCGGCAGTACCCTGGGGGACATAGACCCTATGAGCCACAGTTTGCTTCCAGAAACTGTCGTGGTACACCGAAATCGCGCCGGCTATTAACCCATACCCTGGCGAGGGTCCATGTATTGTAATGATGTAGGCCTATTTATCTTTGGTTCGAGTTTGAACTATTATTAATTGTCCATGTCTACATTACATAAACAATATGTACAACGTCTACAACATGATATTTACCAAGGATGACCCCAACACAAAAAGTATGAAAATAATTTGAATAATTTACAGAGTGGTCATTGTACACAGTACAGTTATCACTGTTAGTGTTAGTGTTGCAGATGGGGTCGTTGTCGTATCAGGTACTAGTACTACAGATATGTACCCGAGGTAGTTTTAGGTTGTTTAGTATTATGTTTATATTTTTATATGAGGTATGTTTAGGGTTAGGGTTAGTGTTAGGGTTAGGGTACACTTCTGTAGTACAAGTCTGGTACACTTTATGTATACATATTATCATATATATGTACCTCGGGTACATATCTGTAGTACCTGATATGACAACGACCCCTTGAGCGTTAGTGTTACAGTCCTTGTGTTTTGGAAAAGACAGGCGAGTGAAAATTCGCACACCTTGGCTCGCCGAGGTGTGTAGTTTGCATCGGAGTGCCCACAGGTCATGAGGCAAACTAGGGGGGTTCGGGGGCATGACCCCCCGGAAAAAATGTGAAAACTAGACTTCATGAAATGCCATTTCCAGCATTTTGGGATAAAAATTATCTCTGCATTTGTACTCTTAATTTTGACATTTTTTAGGTGATTTTTTTTTCATCTAACAAAATATCAGTTCTTGAACATTTGGATAACTTGAATCACACATTTAGTATGTTTAGTCTAAAAGGAACGACACTCAATTTTTCAAAGCAGACTATTAAAACTTTATCTAAAAATACAACCAATCACATTCGTCGTTCTAGAGCGTTTTGCGACTGTCGTTATAAACATGTGAACCGACTTCCGGCAATGTCCGTGATGTTTACATATCATCTTCGAGTTTATATGTTGAATTAATGAAAAATAAAACATGAAAAGAAAAAAGAAAAAAAAAAGGTGTGCGTTTTGATAATGTATAGATGCGCGTTTTTTCGCACTTCTGATCAATTGAGGCGCGCGATGGTGCGCGAGCGCGATCTCGCACCTTAAAACACAAGGTCTGGTGTTATGCTCCGATTACTCTGTTGTCAAAATATATGTGAAACCTCATGGAAACCTGCACATTTTACTGCAGCTCTACCTGTGTAGCCCTTCTCTCCACTCTTGCAGATCAAGGGACAATGCGGGAATACTACATCTAGTACTACTACTACTACTACTACTACTACTACTACTACTACTACTTTTACTCACAATTTCCAATGATAATGTTGCATATACAACTATAATGATTATTGTGATTGGTAATATTTTTATTAATTGCTTCAGCTGCTGGGCACCTCTGCCCGGCTGTGTCACAATGCAGCCAACTTTCCTGTTTCTAAGGGAGTGATGCTACCAGAAGGTACTTTTAAAGGAAAGGTATGTTAATAAAACATGCAGTTAGTTAGTGCAGTTAAAAAATTTGTTGAAAGCCTGGATAAAATGTGTCTACTATCCATGCAATGATGCACTTTCTTGAACAGTTTTTTATGTAAAGATTTTAAAATTTAATAATGAATATAAAATCCTATAAGTGCCTGATTGTACCCATTTATAAATAAATAAATAAATACCTATTTATTAGCTCATCTGACATAGTCAGATGCAGCTTGTAGAATCGCATGATCGTCTGTCCGTCCGTCCGTCCGTGCGAGCGTCCGTCCGTCCGTCCGTCCGTCAACAGTTGGGCACAAATCTAAACGGCTCGACGTACGGTCACGATATTCGGGACGTAGGGGTGGTAATCCGAAAACGAGTTGGGATGTCGAAGCTGGTGGTCAAAGGTCAAAGGTCAAGAGGTAGTAAAAGGCTCTCTAAAACAAGACCAAATCCGCTGTCACTATGATATTGCCTAAGCGGAGATATTGCTGTATAACTTCCCTCCCACAGGCCCTCAGCAGTGGCGACACAGGGGGGGGGGGTGTTTGGGGTGTTAATCACCTCCTTGCCTCTGTCCCAAAACAAGACATTTAAAAAAAGAAACAAGAGAGGAGCAGGAGAAAAGGGAGAGAGAGAGAGAGAGAGAGAAGAGAAGAGAGGCAGAGAGAGAAAGATGAGAGAGAGAGAGAGAGAGAGAGAGAGAGGAGAGAGAGAGAGAGAGAGAGAGAGAGAGAGAGAGAGACAGAGATGTGTGTGTGTGTGTGGGAGAGAAGGAGGGAGAAAGAGGGAAAAAGGAGTAGGGAGAGAGAAAACCAGAAGGGGAAACTAATTATCCTGTTTATTTAAGTTTTAGTATTTGTAAACACCCCTCGGCCGAGCTGTACAGAACAAGGTACCTATAACGGCAGGTAAGAAGTGTGTACAATGAATGAGATTAGAGGAACCCCCCAAAATCGATCTGCCTGCTTTGCTCGCGAATCGCGATGTTCGTAAGCTATAAGTTCTTCGCTGCTGATACTGTATATCCCTATTGGTGTAATTAAAGAAATGGTGTAATTGTGTGCTCGTGTGGCAAAGCTCAATGACAACTCATCGATGATTGTTAAATAAAACAACCAATAAGTAAAATATGATTAATAGGCAGAAAAATGTGCAAGGAAATGCGGTATTTTTAGGCGTTATTTTCATATTTTCTTTTATAGAACGTCGAGGAAGAGGACATCAGCCCCCTTCGAGCACAGTGCCGCGTCCCCGCTCGCGCAGTCCACTAAACACGGCGCGTAAAATGCCCGGGGGATGGGGGAGCATCCCCCCTTGGCTCTTGAAAGGAGGGGGGATTGGGCCCTGTCAAATATCCCCCCGCTGAGATTCAAAAAAGCAGAGAAAAGAAAAGAAAGAAGAAAGGAAGAAGAAGAGGTAAGAGGATCCGATTTACGCGACAGGGTTTATGTCAAGCGTGGGTTTTAGGTGCTACAGTTCAATGAGGCTAGCCACATCAGTCGGTCAGATTCTGTAGATTGGGCAGAATTGGATTGCAACGCAACAGCATATTATGTTCGTAGACTTGAGTTTGTTAGCATCGTGCAGATTTCAGAACATTTCACACAATTTTTACTGCAGTCTACCTCTAAAGCTATCAAACGCAGCTTTTTTATAATATAGCTAAGTGTAGGCCTATGCAGCGTTTGTCACTTGCCAACGGTGCATAGCACGACTTGTAGGTGTAACGTAGTATGGATAGAGTACTTTGGATTCACTAAGACAACACACACAGCACATCACACGCCCCCTCTCTCTCGTATCTCCACCACGCACGCACGCGACAGTTGAGTCACGCACGCACGCAACGGCGCACGCACGAACACAACAGCACAGCAAGCAATCAACGGCAACAGAGCTCTGCTCTCTCGTCTCACACACATCACACGAACGTGGCGGCACGACACACTCTCTCTGTTTCTCTCTTTCTCTCTCTCTCTCTCTCTCGCTCGCGCAGCCGTCATCTCTCTCTCTCGTCTCTGTCTCTCTTCTCTCTCTCTCTCTCAGTCTCTCTCTCTTCAGCTCTCTCTCTCTGCTCTTCGCTCTGCTCTCTCTCTCTGTCTCCTCTTGTAGCATACACAAACACAAACCTGCACCCCGCCTCTCTCGTCTCTCTCACACCACAACACACGACCTCCCGCGCACGCCACGCACCCTCTCTCTCTCTCTCTCTCTCGCTCCTCTCTCTTCTCTCTCTCTCTCTTCTCCTCTCTCTCTCTCTCTCTGCTCTCTCTCTCTCTCTCTCTCTCTCTCTATCTGACACATAGCACACTCCCTACGCAAAAGGTTTACGTAAATTTTAGCTTGATTTAATCGCACCTAAAACGACCTCGCTTGAGTAAATTTACTAAATAACTGCGTTGATTAAATCCGCAACTAAGCAACGTCGATTGTGTACGCACACACAGATTTACGCAAAATATTTTGCGTACGCTGCTTTGATGAATCATGAAACTACCCCCGGACCCCACCCTTCAGTGAAGCAAGCGCACACAGTATCAGAGTCTACAGTTACCGAGGGCGTGTACAGGGGGGGTCCAGGGGGTCCGGACCCCCCATGCTCGCGCAGAAAACGCATCTGAGGGGTTGCTAATTTTCAAAAAATTTCTGGGGCGAGAGCCCCTCGAACCCCCCCCTTTGCGTGCTCCTAACACCCCCCTTTCGAAAATCCTGCGTACGCCACTGCTCACGGCGCCTCGCATCCACAATATTCCCTAACCTTCTCGCCTTTTGCGGGTTAGGAAAGTCGCTTCGTGAAAGTTCGGTTTTTTCCGCGATGACTTTATGAATGAACGGTGTTTCGGTTATCATCGGTGACTTTCGTGGGCATCACCTACATGACCTAGGCCCTTATCTCCCATTATCTTTCCTACAGCTAATTCCCGTAATGATGGAGGGCCGCAATGTTTTCTAAATTAAGTCTCTACAATGCAGCTAAGTTACTATGGTGTATTAAGAGTACAAATTTGGGCATGTGACATCAATTATCAGCGGCTCGAAAGGGCGAACGGAAAACGATAGCCAGACTGCAAAAAGCGAGAAGGTTAGGGAATATTGTGGATGAGAGGTGCCCGTGAGGCCCTGTGGGAGGGGAAGTTTATGAGCAAATATCTCAGCTTATAGGAGTATCGTAGTGACAAAGCAGTTGGTCTTGTTTTAGAGAGCAAAGAATTCTGCTTAATGCAATACCATACAATTTTTCTAGACTCGCAACCAAAGTAGAATAATATTGCCGTGAAATAGCACTATTTTCCGTTTTTTCGTTGTTACACTCTAGGTATTTATTAGCTCTTGGTTACATGTAACACACTTGACAGTACAGATGCCATAGAAATTTACAATTTAAGGAGCATAAAACCTTCTTCCAACCAAATTTAGCTTTTGAAATTTTACTGTGACATTGTAGCCTCATACATCCAGGCATGTATAGATTCTACTAGCAAACCCAGCAGTCAAAATTATTTTCTAACAGTAAACAAAATCCATGTTTAACCCTCCTCTTGAGAGTCAAAAGGTTATCGACACTTAATTACTCTTCGCATGTCAGGCGGAAAGTACATTTCATGGTCGCTTTCACCATAAAGCCATAAAATGGTAGGTCACCGCTGAAACAAAAAGTTTTTCAATCGCTCCGTCAGACCATGTCCTCGAGAAAATGTCTAAAATCTCCCCTGTGCCCCCATTGACCTTTGACCTGTGATCTCCAATTTTGGCACAGTTATGGCTTTTCCTACCATGATGCTATACACCGAACTATTACAAGCCTAGGTCGAGCCGTTTTAGATTTGTGCCGCAATTCTGCATTTCCTCCCTATATCTTAAGTTAAGGAGGGAATGTTCCCCTTCTTTTTACACCTCTTGACCTTTGACCTTTGACCCCCAGCTTCGACATCCCAACTCGTTTTCTGGATTACCCCCCCTACGTCCCGAATATCGTGACCGTACGTCGAGCGGTTAAGATTTGTGCCCAACTGTTAACGGACGGACGCCTGGACGGCCGGACAGACGGACAATCATGCGATTCTACAAGCTGCACCTGACTACGTCAGATGAGCTAAAAACTCTTAACCAACTATTACATTCTTTCTTTTTTCTCAATTATATTTAACAATTTGGCGTAATAGTAGTACTAGCAGTAGTCTAGTAGTAGTAGTAGTAGTAGTAGTAGTAGTAGTATGCGTATTTAACAATTTGGCGTAGTGCCGCCATCTATTGGAGGAAAAAAGTGGTATCAAAGTGGAATCGAAAATACGGAGAAAAATATGCGAGGATCGGATCGAAGGAAGAGAATCGCGGATCCGATTCGATTTCGGTGGATCGTTACAGCCCTAATACTTCCCTGCTTTTAACTACACCCTCGTTCACACCTTGTTGCCCGTTTTCACCGATATCTCCGCCGCGGCTTCTTCCAGCACGCTGAGCTTGCGGCTGGCGATGGCGACCTGGGCACCTAGGCGCGACAGCACCTCAGTCATGCCTCGCCCGAGCCCCGTGCCACCGCCGGTAATAAACGCCACCTGCACGGAGAGTAACGACCGATTCATTAACTACTGAGTGGGAGCGCATCTGGAGTTCACACACATATATACAAATAAATTAACAAGTGCCGCGGAGCGACAGCACTCATCTAACGTCTACTGCGGTTACTCTGTGGTGGAGTGGTGGGATTCTAGTAAACCCTGTTAGTCCCAAATGTGTTCACATACACGCCGAAACAGTGGAATGCACAGGGATGGTATCAGGAATGTTCGGTGGGATCGTTATGAAAGTTGCCACGAGATGGCGCGTACGTTTAAGTGTCTTCAGATTAAAGATGGAAGCTCCCATCGTACGTAGTAGCAACAACTATTTGCAAGACAGAATAGGTAAGCACTCATCCATTTACCTAGGCAAGCCTACAGGCTGCAATAGAGAGCTGCCACCTGTAACCAATTAACGCAGGCAAAAACTACACAGTACCACCAACACATGCACTGGCAGTAGCCACTGGCAGTGGCATACGGTACATGTAACATACTGACAGTACAGAATGCCATAGAAATTATACGATTTAAGGAGCATAAACCTTCTTTAACACAAATTTAGCTTTTGAAATTTCACTGTGACATTGTAGCCTCATACATCCAGGCATGTATAGATTCTACTAGCAAACCCGGCAGTCAAATTCTTTCTAACAACAGTCAACAACTCCATGTTTACCCTCCTCTGAGGGTCAAAAGGTTATCTGACACTTACTCTTCGCATGTCAGCAGAAAGTAGATCTCATGGTCTTTTCAATAATGCCATAAAAATGCTAGGTCACCTCTGAAACAAAAAAGTTTTTCAATCGCTCCGTCAGACCATGTCCTCAGAAAATGTCTAAAATCTGCCCTGTGCCCATTGACCTTTGACCTGTAACCTCCAATTTCAGCACAGTGATGGCTTTTCCTACCATGATGCTATCCACCAACTATCACGAGCCTAGGTCGAGCCGTTTAGATTTGTCGCGCAATTCTGCATTTCTCCCTATACCTTAAGTTAAGGAGTGAATGTTCCCCCTTCTTTTACACCTCTTGACCTTTGACCTTTGACAACCAGCTTCGACATCCCAACTCGTTTTCGGATTACCACCCCTACGTCCCGAATATCGTGACCGTACGTCGAGCCGTTTAGATTTGTGCCCAACTGTTGACGGACGGACGGACGGACGATCATGGCGATTATCTCTCTCACAC
>NW_014578669.1:29141-35999 GCF_000485595.1 Priapulus caudatus
GCACGCACGCACGCACGCACGCACGCACGCACGCACGCACGCACGCACGCACCGCTCTCTCTCTCTCTCTCTTTCTCTCTCTCTCTCTCTCTCTCTCTCTCTGTCACATACACAAACACAAACACGCAACCCCTCCCTCTCTCTCTCTCTTCACACCACACACACTACTGCGCACGGACACATCCTTTTCTCTCTCTCTCCTCTCTCTCTCTCTCTCTCTCTCTCTCTCTCTCTCTCTCTCTCTCTCTCTCTCTCTCTCTCTCTCTCTGACACATACACACTCCCTACGCAAAGGTTTACGTAAATTTTAGCTTGATTTAATCGCACCTAAAACGACCTCGCTTGAGTAAATTTACTAAATAACTGCGTTGATTAAATCGCGCAACTAAGCAACGTCGATTGTGTACGCACACAAGATTTACGCAAAATATTTTTTGCGTACGCTGCTCTTGATGAATCATGAAACTACCCCGGGGACCCCACCCGTTCAGTGCAAGCGCGCACACAGTATCAGAGTCTACAGTTACCAGGGCGCTGTACAGGGGGGGTCCAGGGGGTCCGGACCCCCATGCTCGCGCAGAAAACGCATCTGAGGGGTGCTAATTTCAAAAAATTTCTGGGGGAGAGCCCCTCAGACCCACCCCCCTTTGCGTGCTCCTAACACCCCCCTTTCGAAAATCCTGCGTACGCCACTGCTCACGGCGCCTCGCATCCACAATATTCCCTAACCTTCTCGCCTTTTGCGGGTTAGGAAAGTCGCTTCGTGAAAGTTCGGTTTTTCCGCGATGACTTTATGAAGAATCGAAGTGTGTTTCGGTATCATCGGTGACTTTCGTGGGTTCAATCACGCTACATGACCTAGGCCCTTATCTCCCATTATCTTTCCTAGCACGGCTAATTCCCGTAATGATGGAGCCGGCAATGTTTTCTAAATTAAGTCTCTACAATGCAGCTCAGTTACTATGGTGTATTAAGAGTACCAAATTTGGGCATGTGACATCAATTATCAGCGCTCGAAAGGGCGACGGAAAACGATAGCCAGACCTGCAAAAAGCGAGAAGGTTAGGGAATATTGTGGATGAGAGGTGCCGTGAGGCCTGTGGGAGGGGAAGTTTATGAGCAAATATCTCAGCTTATAGGAGTATCGTAGTGACAAGCAGTTGGTCTTGTTTTAGAGAGCAAAGAATTCTGCTTAATGCAATACCATACAATTTTTCTAGAACTCGCAACCAAAGTAGAATAATATTGCCGTGAAATAGCACTATTTTCCGTTTTTTCGTTGTTACACTCTAGGTATGTTATTAGCTCTTGGTTACATGTAACACACTTGACAGTACAGAATGCCATAGAAATTATACAATTTAAGCGAGCAATAAAACCTTCTTGCAACCAAATTTAGCTTTTGAAATTTTACTGTGACATTGTAGCCTCATACATCCAGGCATGTATAGATTCTACTAGCAAACCCAGCAGTCAAATTATTTCTAACAGTAAACAAAATCCATGTTTAACCCTCCTCTTGAGAGTCAAAAGGTTATCCGACACTTAATTACTCTTCGCATGTCAGCGGAAAGTACATTTCATGGTCCTTTCAATAAAGCCATAAAATGGTAGGTCACCGCTGAAACAAAAAAGTTTTTCAATCGCTCCGTCAGACCATGTCCTCAGAAAATGTCTAAAATCTCCCCTGTGCCCCATTGACGCTTTGACCTGTGATCTCCAATTTTGGCACAGTTATGGCTTTTCCTACCATGATGCTATACACCGACTATTACAAGCCTAGGTCGAGCGCGTTTTAGATTTGTGCGCAATTCTGCATTTCCTCCTATATCTTTAAGTTAAGGAGGGAATGTTCCCCTTCTTTTTACACCTCTTGACCTTTGACCTTTGACCCCCAGCTTCGACATCCCAACTCGTTTTCGGATTACCCCCCCTACGTCCCGAATATCGTGACCGTACGTCGAGCGGTTAAGATTTGTGCCCAAACTGTTAACGGAACGGACGCCTGGACGGCCGGACAGACGGACAATCATGCGATTCTACAAGCTGCACCTGACTACGTCAGATGACTAAAAACTCTTAACCAACTATTACATTCTTTCTTTTTCTCAATTATATTTAACAATTGGCGTAATAGTAGTACTAGCAGTAGTCGTCTAGTAGTAGTAGTAGTTAGTAGTAGTAGTAGTAGATGCGTATTTAACAATTTTGCGGTAGTGCCGCCATCTATTGCGAGGAAAAAGTGGTATCAAAGTGGAATCGAAAATACGGAGAAAAATATCGAGGATCGGATCGAAGGAAGAGAATCGCGATCCGATTCGATTTCGGTGGATCGTTACAGCCCTAATAACTTCCCTGCTTTTAACTACACCCTCGTTCACACCTTGTTGCCCGTTTTCACCGATATCTCCGCCGCGGCTTCTTCCAGCAGCGCTGAGCTTGCGGCTGGCGATGGCGACCTGGGCACCTAGGCGCGGACAGCACCTCAGTCATGCCTCGCCGAGCCCCGTGCCACCGCGGTAATAAACGCCACCTGCACGGAGAGTAACGACGATTCATTAACTACTGAGTGGGAGCGCATCTGGAGTTCACATACATATATACAAATAAATTAACAAGTGCCGCGGAGCGACAGCACTCCATCTAACGTCTACTGCGGTGACTCTGTGGTGGAGTGGTGGGATTCTAGTAAACCCTGTTAGTCCAAATGTGTTCACATACACGCCGAAACAGTGGAATGCACAGGGATGGTATCAGGAATGTTTCGGTGGATCGTTATGAAAGTTGCCACGAATGGCGCGTACGTTTAAGTGTCTTCAGATTAAAGATGGAAGCTCCCATCGTACGTAGTAGCAACAACTATTTGCAAGACAGAATAGGTAGCACTCATCCATTTACCTAGGCAAGCCTACAGGCTGCAATAGAGAGCTGCCACCTGTAACCAATTAACGCAGGCAAAAACTACACAGTACCACCAACACATGCACTGGCAGTAGCCACTGGCAGTGGCATACGGTACATGTAACATACTGACAGTACAGAATGCCATAGAAATTATACGATTTAAGGAGCATAAACCTTCTTTAACCAAATTTAGCTTTTGAAATTTCACTGTGACATTGTAGCCTCATACATCCAGGCATGTATAGATTCACTAGCAAACCCGGCAGTCAAATTCTTTCTAACAAACAGTCAACAACTCCATGTTTAACCCTCCTCTTGAGGGTCAAAAGGTTATCTGACACTTACTCTCGCATGTCAGCAGAGAAAGTAGATCTCATGGTCTTTTTCAATAATGCCATAAAAATGCTAGGTCACCTCTGAAACAAAAAGTTTTTCAATCGCTCCGTCAGACCATGTCCTCAGAAAATGTCTAAAATCTGCCCTGTGCCCATTGACCTTTGACCTGTAACCTCCAATTTCAGCACAGTGATTGCTTTTCCTACCATGATGCTATACACCAACTATCACGAGCCTAGGTCGAGCCGTTTAGATTTGTGCCGCAATTCTGCATTTCCTCCCTATACCTTAAGTTAAGGAGTGAATGTTCCCCCTTAAAGAATTCTGCTTAATGCAATACCATAAAATTATTCTAGACTCGCAGGCAAAGTAGAATAATATTGCTGTGAAATAGCACTATTTTCCCGTTTTTTCGTTGTACACTAGGTATTTATTAGCTCTTGATGTAACTTATGCCACTGCCAGTGGCCACTGCCAGTGCATGTGGTGGTGATAGTACTGTGTAGTTGTTGCCTGCGTTAATTAGTTACAGGTGGCAGCTCTCTATTTCAGCCTGTAGGCTTGCGTAGGTAAATGGATGAGTTCTTACCTATTCTGTCTTGCAAATAGTTGTTGCTACTACGTACGATGGGAGCTTCCATCTTTAATCTTAAGACACTTAAACGTACGCGTCATCTCGTGGCAACTTTCATAACGATCCCAACGAACATTCCTTCGAGAAGGTTCCTGATACCATCCCTGTGCTTTCCACTGTTTCGGCGCGTATGTGAACACATTTGGGACTAACAGGGTTTACTAGAATCCCACCACCTCACCACAGAGTCACCGCAGTAGACGTGAGATGAGCGCTGTCGCGCCGCAGCACTTGTTATTGCAAAATAATGAAAATATAAAAAATAAGATAACATTTCAATATTTTGGGAATCGAATCGAAGGAATCAAATCGAGAGGCAAATATCGAGACACGAATCGAATCGAGAAACTTGTGTATCGTTACAGCCCTAGGGAGTATCACGCCAGTGTGCGAAAGACGTAGGATTGTAGGAAATTGTACAGAGAGTAACTATAGAATGAGCCTTCTATAAAAGATAGTTTCTGAGCGTTTTCACGATTAAATGTGTCATCTGCATATGTCGCGTAATTTTGAAAAAAAGATGTTCCATGTACAGATGGAAACGTGAATTGTATATATATATATATAGTAGTATATATTTGATCTTAATACAGGAAGCTAAAAAGATACCTGTCACGTTTGTAAATACATTGAACAGTTTTTACTCACACATGATGATTTTGCACTTGAACCCTTTCTGGATTTAGGTGCATCCTACAAGAGTAGATATACACGCAGCGCTTAACATCTCTGGTTTTAGGTGCACGCGATCGCGGTGGACGTGCGCGCCTAACGTGCCGTCTCTGGTTTTAGGTGCACGCGATCGCGGCGGACGTGCGGGACCCCGCGGCCGTCGCCACCGCGGTGGACGATTGCGTCGCGACCCTCGGACTACCGGACATCGTCGTTAACAACGCGGCGGGAAACTTCGTCTCTCCGACGGAGCGTCTGTCGCCGAAGGGATGGCGCGCCGTCACAGACATAGTGCTGAACGGGACGGCCTATGTCGTGCTGGACGTCGGGAAGAGACTGATCGAGGCGCAGAAAGGTGCGGGAAAGAGAGGGGTAGGGAGGGGAGAGAGAGGAGAGAGAGGGAGGGGAGAGCGATGGAGAGAGAGAGAGAGAGAGCGAGAGAGCGAAACAGAGAGAGACAGCATAAATTCTGCTTCTTCTATTTGCATTTCTTTGGGTATAAAATGTGGTCACAGACTAAAGAATGTGTGAAATGGAGACTTGGGTCGTCACCGTTCTATGGCATGCTTATCCACTGCGATCACACCCACGTAGATTCAACTAGCCTATTGTTTGATGCGCTGAAGGTACTTAATTACTGTTTAGGTTAAACTTAGGTTAGTTAATTAGTAATTAGTAATTAACTGATGAATAACTGATGGGACTACATTATCGTTGACTAACGATCTGACGTTCTCTTGTCTCGTGAACCTAGGTGGCGTGTTCCTTGCCATCACAACCACATACACGCAGCACGGTTCCGGTTTCGTCGTCCCGAGTGCAGCTGCGAAAGCCGGCGTGGAGGCCTTGTACAGGTAGGTGACGAACGTATTCCATGTTTCTCACATTCATGGTATCAGGGACGAATAGTGACAAATTGTCTGTCAAGGTCATGTCATCTCAGATTATCAGAACTGCTGTTATTCACCCCCTGTTATTCAACCCCGCGCATATGCCTTATGTTTGTTTTTCTTTGCCAGAAACAAGCATATGTTTGCTATAGGTCATAATAGGAGACTTGAGTATGAGTAAAATATTTGGAAATATGCATGCGGTGTATAGCATATGCCTGTACATGTGAAATTTATTTGTGTGCGTGTATGGGTGTGTAGGCGTGCATGTACGTGCATGTGTGCATGTGCGCGTGTGCGTGCGTGTAGTCTGTAATTCTTAGGTAGTCGATGATCCACAATAGATCGTTTTTAACATCACGATCATTTCAGGTCGCTGGCGTCAGAGTGGGGTCGTTACGGAATGAGATTTAACTGCATAGCTCCGGGACCCATCGAGACCAAGGTTTGTCCATAGTGTTTAGTGAGGCGCGCGGCCCGTTTACTGCCAAACGTGCCACAGCGAACACATCTATAGAAGTAGTGGAAGTAGGAGAATACTGTATACGCCATATTTTTCGCGTACAGATATTTTCGCAAATTCAGACTTGACGGACAATTTCGCGAGTGGTTAATTTTGCGATCGGTGAATTCCCGAATCGGTGAAGAACAGCGTGTTGTTATTTTCACGGTCAAGGACACGTTCGCCAAATTCACGAAAATTAAACCACCGCGAAATATACTGCGTATACAGTAGTGTACTACTCTGTGAAATAGTCATACTGATACTATACAGAGAAACCAGCTCTATAGAACAAACACCTGCCTATAATCAATGCTTTTGCGCATTTCTCTTGAGTGTTGAGTAGCAGTTATATAGTGAAATAGCAGCTATCTAATATAGAACAGGCACGTGTCTATAAAGGACACTTGGAACTTCTATTTAGTGATCATTATCTAGGTTTTTCTCTGTTTGATCAACACCTTGCTCTGAGTGTAGCCCGAGAAGTGTCTACGCTGACAGAAGGCCGAGATATACATGATAGCTTTTTAGAATAATTCGTGCCACCGAGCTAAATACGTAAATTTATCCAACGAAAAATAGAACAAATGAATATATGAAAGTACGTACGAATTCTCAAATCCTCCCGTACGGTTCAACGACGGCAGTCGTCCGCCCACTGACAGAGACGTTCTTTTGTTTCGAATACTAGGGGGCGTTCAGCAGGCTTGACCCGACGGGGCGCTTCCGTAAGCTGATGCTGTCTCGTATTCCCGCGGGACGCATGGGGGAGGTGGAGGAACTCGCTAACCTAGCATCCTACCTTGTCAGCGACTACTCCACATGGATGAGTGGATCGGTAAGCTAACCCACGCTCTCTCTCTCTCTCTCTCTCTCTCTCTCTCTCTCTCTCTCTCTCTCTCTCTCTCTCTCTCTCTCTC
>NW_014578669.1:43745-61942 GCF_000485595.1 Priapulus caudatus
ATACATATATATATATGTGTGCAGCGGCATGTGTGTTGCGTGACTGCATATAGGCGGAATTGCTCCTAGTGCCTGTGGCTACAATAGTAGAGATATTTATGCTATTTCACTGCTGAACGATCGTTTGACAACATGTGTTAAGAATGTAATAATTGCAATGTTTAACAGATGGCAATGCTTCCTGGGAGCTATAATATTAAAGAGCCTTACAATGGCAGGACTGGTGGAGAGCCCCAAGCTAGGCATGACAAAGTAAGTGCACAGAGCTATACAAACACCGAACATGGCATTATTGAACATAACAGAAGTATACTAAGTTTAGAATAGATATGAGAATGTGTTGGAACATTCTTGTTGCCCCTAAAGGAGGAAACCACTTGCATTAATAGAATTCCACGCATGCTGGGACAATTGTTCCAATAGTCGCCGCCCATCGTGTTATATTACGTGACATTTATGATTTATCAATCGATTGCCATTAATTCACGTGAGATGTGGCATGTACTGTCTGCGATATATTTATTTTTGGCTGAGCATATTGATGGTTTGTTCTAGAAGGGAAGCCCTGTCCAATATTCCAGTAATGGTTATATATACCTGCAGCATCTACACTGGTTCGAAGGCTCTCTCACAGCTGGTGAGTATCACTTCATTAATCTCTAATTTTAGCCTAAAATAAATTTAAATAATAAAATAAGCCTAATTTAATCTAAAGCCTAGCGCAGACCTGTGACCTTTTTATGCAACTCGACAACGATTCTAGAATTGCTGTAGAAATTGCTGTGAAATTGCTGCGTCTGCGGGAACGTGGAACTGCAACCCGTAGCGATTCTGGTCGTTTGCAACGAGTTGCAAGAAATCAAACTGTTTTGATTTTGAGCGACTCATCGCTCCCAAATTGCTCTAGAATTGCTTCGAAATCACATGTGTGCGCACACGCGGTGACACATCGACCGATCGCTTGCGGTTGCAGGTTGCAGCGATGAGCAACCAAAAATCGCAGGTCTGTGCTAGGCCTAACCCAACATCGCATCACACGATAGAATGTCGAGGAGAAGAGAAGTGTCTGACTCATATATCAATATTTCCCTATACTCAGTTAGGCTAGAGTTCCTTTATAGAGAGAGTAGGACCCCCTATTATATTACCCCTTTATTTCAAACACCCTATGTTGCTACTCTCTATAAAGGGACTCTAGGTTAAGCACATGTAATGCGTAAGTCTGTAATTCAGTTTCACGGTTAGAGATTTGTAACATGTAAGTGCACAATTAGGCTTCAGTGTAGAGAAAACTTGACTGATCTTTATTTTTGCAGCCGATCCCTATCTTTGTGTGCCTCCACAACATTTTGCTTCCGATTATGATACTTGGACGCTTGGCATTTGCTGGGCAGGTGAGCAGAGTCCATATCAGGAAACAATTTTCAAGCCGACAATTCCGTTGGTTCACACTGACACTGATGCTACAGCACTGATTGTCAATGCAAAAATATAAATAACGTTTTTATCTGCAATCGTTCGATTCGAAGTTTGTATTTTTTTGTCGATTTGATGTTTCTTTTTCTCGGCCGTTTCGCTGTTAATTCGAGCATGAGACAGTGCTTGGTCACACGTTTCAGATGCCGAGCGTGAGGGTGTGGCTTTCCGCGTCTCTTCTGATCGTGTCTACCTTCGCAGCCGGTTTCTCACTATCCATCGATGACTGGACTCCGTATTGGTGGATGCTCGCTCACATCTCATCTGCTGGTAACTATGAAACACGTTCGTAAAACTCGAGAAATGGACCCGTCCGCCTGGCGCGATCGACAGGTAGCCCCAGCCACTCAGCATTAAGGTAGCAAGTTCTAAAGATGATGCTTGGCAATTAAAGTGATTACATCACCGTAAATATTAAAAAATAAAAATAAATATTTCCACTTTTTCACAAAATATAAGTAATTCTGTTCACTTTTTATTGTTAAATTGCTGCATTATACTTCTTATTTTACTATATTGTTCGATGTGAACATACACTCGTGACGCATACATAGCCCATAGCAAGCACAATTAATGCAAGAACACTAATATCAAATCGTCCAGGTTTTTTGGATTTTTAACTAGTTGAGAAACAATCTTATCAGGTAAGAATTTGACGATACGTTTAGTCCCGCTAGTTCTTACTTTTAATGTAAAAAAATGGCAACAAAATTTTTACAAATTTTACCATAGAACATTCGTCACATAGTCAATTTATGTATCGCAAAGTCAACATTTTGGCGTTCACGCATGAAGAACGAATACAAGCTGAGTGAGCTTGATCGAACTAGTACAAGCTGAGTGAGCTTGATCGAACGAGTACAAGCTGAGTGAGCTTGATCAAACGAGTACAAGCTGAGTGAGCTTGATCAAACGAACGAGTCATAATTCCCAACAAGACTATGGTTATCTAGCTCAAGGGTATGGATCGATTATCGTACATTTTAATTACAATTATAATCGTAATTATAATGAGAATAGTAGCTGTGTGATCAGGCTCAGGATCCCGTTGTCAGAAACAACACACAGATTAATGAGTGAGAGTAATCATGTGACTTGCACACATAACGATGGCGGTATCTCTCTGTGTGTGATCGCATGTCTTTGCGTTTCTGTTCACAGCTTTCTATCATCTGTACCGCCTCAGGAGTGATTGCTGCCTGCATGAAGGGTAATGCACTAGTCAGCCGTCCTCTCTAAAGTACAGTCAAACCAGTAGCCATGGCAGTAACCCAGCTAACCATGGTAACAAGTGTAACCATGGTAGCCAGTGAAACCAGTGTAACCATGGTAACCAGTAAAACCAGAGTGCCAACGTGTAATTTTTGATGAGCAAGTCTACGACAATGTAACTGTAATGTGTCTTGCCTTGTCTGTTTTAGGAAGATCGCGCACATTTTTCAGTGCTATCTATTCAGTGTGCTGGTGCTGGCGCCAGCGAGTGTATTCCTCGGTAAGTTGATAACGTAGAAACGATACAGTCAATCAAACCTGTGTTATGCAGTCACATCTCGCGCGAGGCAGCGTGCGTCTAGGATTGTGCGCGAGTTAGGTTAGCGCGTGTTTAGAATTGCCCGCAAATGCACGCGTCGTCAATAATCTCTGTCACGTTAACGTATCGCATAGAGTATCGTTAACATATCGCATAGAGCGGACAACGGAATGTGTCACGCGTTAGCTAATCGGCGGTGTTCTTGTGTTTGCATTGTTTGGCAGGAGACGCGTTAGCGGCGCAGTCCTTCCCGTTGCTCTACTTCTATCGCTTCTACGTCGGCTGCGTGATCAGGTACGCCGTTGCACCCGTGATGGGCGGACTCCTCTCCCTGTAGAAAGGACACCTGTCTATAAAGGACACTTTGTGACGTATTCTCCGCGTAGCAGTTGTGTAGTGCAGCCGCATCTGTAGAACAGACACCTGTCTATAAAGGACACTTTGTGACGTATCCTCCGCGTAGCAGTTGTATAGTGCAGCCGCATCTGTGGAACGCATACTTGTATGTAAGGGACACACTTGTTGTTCCCCTTGGCTGGCAGTTGTACAGTGAAACCCCCCCTCAATTTTTAGAACAGGCGCATATAAGGGACCTATAAAGGACACATCGTTCTCATAGTGACTCTTGTGCGGAGGTTTAACCCTATATCGGGTTGATTTGCAGCGGTTTCCTCGGAGCTCTACTGCAGCTCTACGTTATCAGGCTGGAGGATGGCAAGGCTGCAGCTTCCTTGTGTAGCAACACAGAGTATCAGCATGTAGTGAGCAAGGTAACCATCATACATACATACATACAACACACCCACACACGCATGCATATGCACTCATAGGCTGCACGGAGAGGAAGGAGGCTGCACGGAGAGGAAGGAGGCTGCACGGAGAGGAAGGAGGCTGCACGGAGAGGAAGGAGGCTGCACGGAGAGGAAGGAGGCTGCACGGAGAAGAAGCTGGGCTGTAGAGAGGAGGATACACTGTGGAGAGGAGGCTGTGATGTGTATTAAAGAGGAAACCTAGGCTGTGGAAAAGAGGTTGTGGAGTGTACCAGAGAGAAAGCTATGCTGTGGATTGTACCAGAGAGGAAGCTATGCAGTTGATTGTAGCAGAGAGAAAGCTATGTTGGGGATTGTAGCAGAGAGAAAGCTATGCTGTTGATTGTAGCAGAGAGAAAGCTATGTTGTGGATTGTAGCAGAGAGAAAGCTATGCTGTGGATTGTACCAGAGAGGAAGTTATGCTGTGGATTGTACCAGAGAGAAAGCTAGTGGAGAGGGGGAGGGTGCTGTGTTGTATACTGTGTGTAGAGGGAAATGTAGACGTGAAGATATCCGCTGTCAGTAACGCTGCAATCGTAATGTCAGTCATGATCGCCACGTTTCCCGCGCACTGGTGTTGGAACTCATAGTCATTCGTAGAGATTTGATGTCTCTTACAACGCCCCCTCTGCCCTCGGGGGTGGTGTCTATACTTATGTGCCAAAAGCTTATGATTAGGCAAACCTAGATTGCCTAGAACAGCTTGTTTATCCATTTATGGTGGGCAAATAGGTCAGTTAGTTGGAATTAATTATTAAATCATATCGGAGTGGGTAAAACCATGTTTGTATTCACTCCTGTTTTAAATGATATTGAGAATAACAAATCACACTTTATTGAATTCTTGGCATGAAAATTGAGCATCGATTTATAATGTGGTTGTACATAATTATATATGAAATATGATAACTTTGTTATATTGAAAGTAAGAAACAATACACTATTTTTCTTAGTTTCTTTTCTGTCAATACGCCGTTTGACGCCGATGTTTGCCTAATTCTGTTGGGACATTTACTGTTATCGGAACAAACTCTTCAAGTGTAGGAAATGTTTAGAGAGTTCTCCACACAAAGAATATATTTTTGCTCATATTTTTTTTTATCAAGACAGCAGTGAGGCGAAATGACACATAGTTGGAAGCAACAGACACGTGTATTAAAGGTTAAATTATCAGCGGGACTTCTAATTCTACTTCTACTTCTATACTGGACAGTCCGTAAGGAATAAACGTCCAGGTCTATAGCTAGCCATGGGGTGAGTATGAGCAGATAGGAGAATGCAGCCTCCTCCTCCTCCTCCTCCTCCTCCTCCTCCTTCATCACTCACTCACTCACCAGCTTCTGCTTGAGTCCGTCGAGCTGCCGGCTTCTCGCTTCCAGCAGACACGACATAAGCTTGTTCTGGTGCGCAAGTATCCCCGTCTCGTCGCTCAGCTTCTCAACCTGAAACCATGGCAACACGGGGAGATGAATGCGTGGATGCTCGGGTCTGAGAGCGGTGGCCGGGGTGCGGGGCTGGGCTGCGATGGCCGTTTACTATATGTGGCCCGATTAAGAATAGACTAGACAGCGTAGATACTTGGGAGACGACACACTTACTCACACGACTACGACTCGCGCACATGTAGGCACGCACGCACGCACGCACACAAACACATGCATACAAGCACGCACACGCACGTACGCACGCACGCACGCACGCACGAATGCATGCATGCACATACAGAACAAGACACACAGAAACGTACATATGCACAAATACACACAAACACAAACCTAGAGAACGGCGCAAACAGAACACATACACATATATACAGACATGTTCAAGGACACACGCGCGCGAGCACACAAACGTACTGGACAGGCTAACGAGAGAGTACACAGATACAGACTACACAGAGAGACGAAGCCCTCCTCCCCTAGGCCACCGCTGCCGACGCCGACGACCACCACGGAAGCTGCAGAGCTCCACATCCTCCCGCCGCTCCCGCATCTGTCGCCACGGCGACCACGCTCGCCGCTGCCCACCTGTGTCGCGAGGTTGCTGTTGTCGGCCCGCAGTCTATCGCTCTGTTCTGCGGCTCGCCGAAGGGTGGATTGTACGGCGCAGAGCCTGTAGTTGGCGGCGGTGAGCGCTCCGTTCTCATCCTGCAGCTGCTGCAGCTTCTCAGCGAGGTTGTCGATGAGCATGTCCTGCAGGTGAAGCCGTGAAGCTGTGTGTTAACATACGCGTGCGCGCGTGTAGACATCTCTCTCTCTCTCTCTAATAGAACGGATGCCTGTCTATAGAAGAAGCTTCTAGAGATTCCCTTAAATTGACTTCTCTCTCACATAAACCTGTAATGTAGGGGTTCTTAACCTGTGGTCTATGGATGGGCTTCAGGGGGTCTGTGATCCAGGTGCATGCAGAAGTTTGTGTTTATCTGCTTACGTGCATATATCTGGAGAGGGGTCAGTAGCTTTCACCAGATTCTCAAAGAGGTCCATGACTCAAAAAAGGTTAAGAACGACTGCTGTAATACATCTCGAATAAAAATCTTAATCTTGCGCGAGTTTCACCTCCCCAGACGTGCGTAAACGGTAGCGCCCTCTATCACATTACAGGTCGTCGCCGTGCCGCTCTCCTTCCTCACGTTCGACGACCTCGACACCTCGAAGCCTCTGCTGCCCTGGTGAGTCACAAGGTGGCGCCACCGGCTGCGCCGTCATCGTCGTTGACGAATCCGTTCCTTTTTTTTTTGATCCGTTTCAAATTTTGGATGGATCTGTTTGAATCGTTCGAGTAACTTGTTGCGTAACTATGTTATTTCTGTTTGCTGTGCAGGATGATGGTGAACCTCGGAGCGAGCGTCGCGCTGAGTTGTTGGAAACCTGCCAGCGAGGGTGACGCTGGCGCCACCACAGCAACGCGGGAAAACACGCTGTTATAGGGGGCGCTGCTGGAGAACACGCCGGTATAGGGGGCGCCGCTGGTTTGTGATGCCAGATGCGCGTGGGGGGCACATTGTGCAATTCTGTTTGCATTTGGTCAATAGAAGCATTTGAGAATGATCTAAGATGGCCATGTATTTTTCTATCCATAGTTAATTAAATAGTACTTTTAAGTATTTATTAATAACCTGATATTAATAACAATTAAAAAAACTAGTAATAATAATAACTGCAATGATTCCAACCTTGCTATAAACTTAGTGTAACTATATATATTTTAAATGCACAGATGCCATTCCATGTTAAGATGTGACATCTAATACTGTGATACACATTCAATTCTTTGCAGTTTGAAGGAATGTATCTATAAAGCTGCTGAATGAAGGTGGTAGTTTTCAAGGTAAACTACTTTAAAAAAATACTTTACTGAAGTAAAAGATATCTGATGGGAATGAAAACTTGCTCACTAATATCGAAGTCATATTTTTGTACCATAATTGGGTGTACACCACTACGTAAATACAATAACGAAAACCAATATTCGACTTTATGCGATTTTACACGATCTTTTATTTCAACTATGATCTCGTACTATGTACACTGCATTGCTAATTTGTAACATAATGAGACAAGCGGACGCACGTTCACGTACGGCGCTGGCAAATCGCTGACGTGATTGTTTCGATTCATGTAAAGCATTTCCCGTTTCAGTCTTAAGAGGCGTTCATGATTATTTACGCGTGGAAACGTGGAAGTTTAGCAGGTTTAAAACAACAATAATTTAATAACAAATTCAAGGGGATTTCATTTCAATGACATGGCAAGCTTGATGGCAGATGACAGATACTAAATAGTAGCTGGTAAATAGTAGATGGTAAATAGTAGATGTTAAAAGGTACACGATTATTGATAAATTGTAGACAGTAAACAGTAAATTGATAAAATCTTGACTCAATCTTGCTTGCAGGTGAAAACACGTAAAATGCGCGCTAGATATGTGTAAAAAAATAATATAGGTGTATATATGTAAAAAAATAATATAGGTGTATATATGTAAAAAATAATATGGGTGTATATATTTAGAAAATAATATCGGCATATATATGAGAAAAAAACATCTTGGGGGGGGAAAAATTGCCCTGGAGGGTAATCGCACTTCCTCGTCGACCAATCGCGTGTCGTCGCCGCCTCAGTAGCGCGCGGCGTGCTGCGCCACGTGTCTTCGTATCACCTCCTTCTCCGTGCCCTTGGGGAAGGTCATGCGGCACGTCGGGCAGCTCTTCCCGGACGAGGGCGGTTGCTGCGGCTGCGCGCGGCGGCCCTTCCTGCCCGCCGCCCCGCCTCCCCCGGCCCGCAGCGGCGGCCCGCACGGACGGTAGTACCCGGGGCGTCGCTGCGTCTTGCGTCGCGCTCCGTTCATCGCCCGGCACGCCGCCCCCGCCGCCTCCTCGTCCTCCGTCCACGCCGCAGCGGGCATCCCCGCGTCGTCATCGTCGTCGTCGGGTAGCGGGGTCGTTGCCGGGGTAACGAGGTCGTTGTTAGGTCGCGAGGCCGTCGCCGGGGTAACGAGGTCGTCGTTGTCGGGTTGCGGGGTTGTAGATGTTGCGTCCTTCTCCCGCTCTGCCATCTCGACCTGGGTCGCCCACGGGAGGCTCTCAACGTCGACCTCTGACCTTGCCGAGGTCACGGGGGTCGCAGGGGTCACGCCAGAGGTCACAGGGGTCGTGGGGGTCGCACCAGAAGTCATGGGGGTTGCATCAGAGGTCGTAGGGGTCATGTCAGAGGTCGCAGGGGTCACGTCAGATGTCGTGGGGGTTGGAGTCTCGTCCTCGTAGCGTCTCCGTAACTCTTTCTTCATGTTGCGCGCTGAAGCTTCCTGCGCTGCATTTTGAAATACGTCCCGGGCTGCATTCTGGGAAGCATCCTGCACTGCATTCTGGGATATGTCCTTCGCTGCATTCTGGGAAGGCGGGTCGCAGAGCTGAGCTCTGCGGAATTCATTGACGATGGCGGCAACGGCGGGGAGGGAGGTGGCGCCACCGCACGTCGCCTTGTCGAAGAACGCTCGCACAGGCGGAGTCAGCTCCTCCCCCTCCTTCTCCTTCCTCTCCTCCTTTGTACCTACAGTAGCAGCAGCAGCAGTATTAGTATTAGTAGTAGCAGCAGCAGCAGTATTAGTATTAGGACGTAGCCAGCGAGCCAGCAGTTTAGTATTAGTAGTAGCAAGCAGCAGCAGTATTAGTATTAGCAGTAGCAGCAGCAGCAAGTATTAGTATTAGTAGTAGTAAGCAGCAGCAAGCAAGTATTAGTAGTAGTAGCAGCAGCCAGCAGCTAGCAGCAGTATTAGTATAGCAGTTAGTAGCAGCACGCAGCAGTATTATTACAGTGATAGCAGACCCAGCAAGCAGTATAGTATAGTATAGTAGCCAAGCAGCCATATTTAGTATTAGTAGTAGCTGCCCAACAGTATTAGTAGTTAGTATTAGTAGTAGCAGCAGCAGCAGTAATATTAGTATTAGCTAGTAGTAGCAGCAGCAGTAATTAGTATTTTAGTAGTAGCTGCAACAGTATATTAGATATTATAGCAGCAGCAGCCAGCAGTATTAGTATTATAGTTAAAGCTGCAACAGTATTATTAGTATTAGTAAGCAAGCAGCAGCAGTATTAGTATTAGTAGTACAGCAGCAGCCAGTATTAGTATTAGTATTAGCTTAGTTAAGCAGCAGCAGCAGTACTTAGTAAAGTATAGTAGCGCAGCAGTATAGTATTATAGTAGCCTGCCCAACAGTATTATTAGTATTGAAGTAGCAGCACAGCAGCAGTGATTAGTAGTAGTTAAGTATAGCAGCAGTATTAGTCATTAGTAGCAGCAGCAGCAGCAGTTAGTATTAGTAGTAGCAGCAGCAGCGTATAGTATTAGTAGTAGCAGCAAGCAGCAGCAGTATTAGTATTAGGTAGTACGCCCAGCAGAGTATTAGTATTAGTAGTAGCGAGCAGCGCAGCTTATTAGTATTAGTTAGTAGCAGCAGCAGCCAGTTTTAGTATTGAGTAGTAGTACCAGCAGTATATTCAGTATTAGTACAGTAGCTACTTCTCTGTGACAACTTGATCCTCGCACGCTTTGACTGTGGTCCTATTAGCAGCAGCAGCCAGCAGCAGTATAGTATTAGTAGTAGCATGCAACAGATATAGTATTTAGTATTCGAGTAGGAGCCAGCACAGCCCGAGTATAGCTATTAGGTATAGTAGCAGCAGCCAGTATTCAGTCATTGAGTAGTAGCAGCAGCAGCATGTATTAGTAGAGTAGCTGCATGGAGAGGACCGTGTACTTGACAAATGCTGTGATGACAGTAAAGAGCGCAGAGACACAGAGACGAGCGAGAGAGAAAGGAGTGACAGTGACGAGAGAGACAGAGATCATTGCAGAGATCACCTAAGCCCGGCTGCGTGTGGTAACCACGACGCATTCCTGCTGCTGCTGTCCTTGCTGTCGGACCGCTCTTCACCGCCCCGCCGCCGTCTCTGTCGTCGCCCGTGGCGGGCGTGGGGAGACAAGTATAGCGTATCTTCCACAAGCTGCTCACCAGAAACTGCCGGCCACGCCACTCCCACAGGGCGGGCCTCCGCTGCGAACCTGCGGCTGCTGGCAGGTGGCGCCTCGCCGACTGCGACGGCGGCTGTCCGTTGGCAGGTGCGCCTCGCGTCTGCGACACTGCAGCTGCTGCAGGGGCGCCTCGCGGCGCGACAGGGCGGGCTGCTGGCAGGTGGCCGCCTCCGTCTGGCTGCCGATGTTCTGTGAAGGCCGAGAGAATACGAATTGCGCTGACACTTGGTAATTGTCGTTGACGCAGCCTACTGGATAGGTATTCTTATCTTGCACGGTGTGTAATTGGCTTGACGAGTAGTCGGCTTAGGTGACCTTACCTGGGAAGTGTGTAATTGACTAACAAGCTACTCTGCCAGGTGACCTTACCTGTTTTAGCGCGTGTAATTACCAGTTAACGAAGCCAGCTACCTCTTTGCTGGAAGAATCCTTTCATGAGGATCTGCCTGCAGGTTATGTAGGCGGATGCAGTGTCGGAGGTCGCTCCTGCATGCGCCGGCACCATGTCCGCGTGTTCCTGCGTCTCATAACAGATATTGATATTAAGCAGCCTGCACTATTACACATACATACATACGACGCCACACACGCCACATTTACGCAAGCACGCACCGCCACGCACATATTTACGCAAGCACGCACGCACGCACACACACATTTACGCAAGCACGCACACACGCACATTTATGCAAGCACGCACGCACACATTACGCAAGCACGCACACGCACACATTTACGCAAGCACGCACACATTTACGCAAGCACGCACGCACGCACATTTACGCAAGCACGCACGCACGCACATATTTACGCAAGCACGCACGCACGCACACATTTACGCGAAAGCACGCACACACGCACATTTATGCAGCACCGACGCACACAGTTTACGCAAGCACGCACACATTTACGCAAGCAGCACGCAAGAAACGCACGCAATGCACACATTTACGCAAGCACGCACGCACACACACATTTACGCAAGCACGCACGCACGCACACATTTACGCAAGCACGCACGCACGCAACGCACACATTTACGCAAGCACGCACTCATGCACACATTTACGCAATCATGCACGCACGCACGCACACACACATTTACGCAAGCACGCACGCACACATTTACGCAAGCATGCACGCACGCACGCGCACACACATTTACGCAAGCATGCACGCACGCACGCACACACATTTACGCAAGCACGCACACACGCACGCACACATTTACGCAAGCATGCACGCACGCACATTTACGCAAGCATGCACACACACACACACACACACATGCACGCACGCATGCATGTACACACACACATTGTAATGCTACCATCAGTCTTCCCTGCAGCCTTCACCTTTCCCTGGATTCTTAGCAAAATTAATGTGAGTGTTCCCTGATTTTCCAGGCTTCCCAATGTTTGGTGTGAGTCTGCAGCGCACGTACTCTCTCGCGTACGACGATGGCCGAAAGAGACTCCTCCTTCTCCCTGGTCTCGCGCACAGCAGTGTCAGCTTCCTCTAGCTTTCTCTCCAGCTCGAGTTTCTCCTCCTCTCTCTCCTGCAGTGACGGAAAGTGAAATGTTGACGTTTTAATACATGTGTCCTGTTGTACGCGCGTGGTGTTGTATGTAAACATAAGATGTTGTATATATACATATGATGTTGTAGGTATAGATACGATGTTGTAGGTATACATACAATGTTGTAGGTATACATACAATGTTGTAGGTATACATATGATGTTGGAGGTATACATACAATGTTGTAGGTATACATACGATGTTGTAGGTATACATGGGATGTTGTAGATATACATATAATGTTGTAGGTATACATACGATCAAGAGCTAATAAACACCTTAATGTATTTATTAGCTCTTGATACGATGTTGTAGCTATGTGCATAATGTTGTACTCACTCTGAGTGTTGCGTCGAGTTGCGAGTGACTGCTCACCATCTCCGAATGTTGCTTCTTCAACAGCTGCTGCTGCTTCTCAACTCTCACCTAAAACCGTCACCATCGCTCACAATCAAACACGATCCAGGAAGGGAGGGTGTATGGAAACTTCGCTAGAGGGAAGATTGTACTGAAACTGTTACTGTACTGTGAAAGGGAGAGAAGTACTAGGAATGTTATAGAGGGAGAAAGGTTACAAGTACTGAGACTGCTATAGAGATAGAGAGGACATACTGGTACTGCTATAGAGATAGAGAGGTTGTACTGAGACTGTTATAGAAGGAGAAAGGTTGTACTGATACTGCTATAGAGAAAGAGAGGTTGTACTGAGACTGTTATAGAGATAGAGAGGACATACTGGTACTGTTATAGAGGAAGAAAGGTTGTACTGATACTGCTATAGAGGAAGAGAGACATACTGATACTGTTATAGAGGGAGAAAGTTGTACTGGTACTGTTATAGGGAAGAAAGGTTGTACTGATACTGTTATAGAGAAAGAGAGGTTGTACTGAGACTGTTATAGAGGGAGAAAGGTTGTACTGATACTGCTATAGAGAAAGAGAGTTGTACTGAGACTGTTATAAGGAAGAAAGGTTGTACTGGTACTGTTATAGGAAGAAAGGTTGTACTGATACTGCTATAGAGGAAGAGAGGACATACTGATACTGTTATAGAGGAGAAAAGGTTGTACTGGTACTGTTATAAGGGAAGAAAGGTTGTACTGATACTGCTAGAGGAAGAGAGGACATACTGATACTGTTATAGAGGGAGAAAGGTTGTACTGGTACTGTTATAGGGAAGAAAGGTTGTACTGATACTGCTATAGAGGAAGAGAGGACATACTGATACTGTTATAGAGGGAGAAAGGTGTTTACTGGTACTGTTATAGAGGAAGAAAGGTTGTACTGATACTGCTATAGAGGAAGAGAGGACATACTGATACTGTTATAGAGGGAGAAAGGTTGTACTGGTACTGTTATAGGGAAGAAAGGTTGTACTGATACTGCTATAGAGGAAGAGAGGACATACTGGTACTGTTATAGGGAAGAAAGGTTGTACTGATACTGCTATAGAGCAGGAGTAGATGTATGTGGTATGAGCAGATAGGAGAATGCAGCCTCCTCCTCCTCCTCCTCCTCCTCCTCCTTCATCACTTCACTCACTCACCAGCTTCTGCTTGAGTCCGTCGAGCTGCCGGCTTCTCGCTTCCAGCAGACACGACATAAGCTTGTTCTGGTGCGCGCAAGTATCCCGTCTCGTCGCTCAGCTTCTCAACCTGAAACCAGGCAACACGGGAGATGAATGCGTGATGCTCGGTCTGAGAGCGGTGGCCGGGTGCGGGCTGGGCTGCGATGGCCGTTTACTATATGTGGCCCGATTAAGAATAGACTAGACAGCGTAGATACTTGGGAGACGACACACTTACTCACACGACTACGACTCACGCACATGTAGGCACGCACGCATGCACGCCACAAAACACATGCATACAAGCACGCACACGCCACGTACGCACGCACGCACGAATGCATGCATGCACATACAGAACAAGACACAGAAACGTACATATGCACAAATACACACAAACACAAACCTAGAGAACGGCGCAAACAGAACACATACACATATATACAGACATGTTCAAGGACACACGCGCGCGAGCACACAACGTGCAGGACAGGCAAACGAGAGATACACAGATACAGACTACACAGAGAGACGAAGCCCTCCTCCCCTAGGCCACCGCTGCCGACGCGACGACCACCACGGAAGCTGCAGAGCTCCGCATCCTCCCGCCGCTCCTGCATCTGTCGCCACGGTGACCACGCTCGCCGCTGCGCACCTGTGTCGCGAGGTTGCTGTTGTCGGCGCCGCAGTCTATCGCTCTGTTCTCGCGCTCGCCGAAGGGTGGATTGTACGGCCGCAGAGCCTGTAGTTGGCGCGCGTGAGCGCTCCGTTCTCATCCTGCAGCTGCTGCACTTCTCACGAGGTTGTCGATGAGCATGTCCTGCAGGTGAAGCCGTGAAGCTGTGTGTTAACATACGCGTGCGCGCGTGTAGACATCTCTCTCTCTCTCTCTTTCGGTCTCTCTTTCTTTCTTTCTCTCTCACACTCTTTCTTCTCTCTCTGTTCTCTCTGTTTCTCTCTGTCATTCTCTCTCTGTGTCTCTTTTCTCTCTCTCTCTCTCTCTCTCTCTCTCTCTCTCTCTCTATATATATATATATATATATATATATATTTATCTGTCCCTCTCTCTCCTTCTCTCTCGCTCTCTCTCTCTCTCTCTCGCTCTCACTATATATATATATATATATATATTATCTGTCCCTCTCTCTCTCTCTCTGTCTCTCTCTCTCTCTCTCTCTCCGTCCCCCACCTTCGTGGTGTTGATGTTCGCTTGGTTCGCGACCTCCGCGCGCAGAAGCTCGCACCGGAATTCGCTTGCCTGCAGCTCCCTCTGCTGGCCATCGCGCTCTTTCCCGCGGCGTGCGCAGTCCAGGCAAGTGCCAGCAGGGGGCGGTGCGAGCAGCGCGGGGCGGCGATGCGGCGGCGACACCATCGCCTGCCTTAGCGCGAGACAGAAACCCTGCTGGAGGTGCAGGTGCACCAGCCCATCGTCCTCCACGTGCAGATCCTGCATATAATTGAAGATCAATCAATCAATCAATCGTCGATTGCATGAGGGAGATTTCGATCGTGAGGTATCGGGTAAAACCTAGAAGAAACATTTTCGCCGTCGTCCAATCGCTACGAGCGGATTGACTCGACGGTGGTGTAAGTTCGATCGAGTGAGGTCGAATGAACGTGGATGGTTGTCGTGACGCGCGTGCGCGTGAGTTAGTTGGAGGATGAACGACGCACCTGGGGTCTCGGCAGCGGACCTATGAACGCTTGGGAGCCAACGGGAATGGGTTCCGCGACGCAGAACTCCTTTTCCCAATCTTTCGCCCAGTTGACGTTGAAGAGGGGAACGTAGGGAACGACTTGCCTGCGTAGGGAACATTAACTCCAATACAATATGTGGAGGGATCACATAGATCGCGTATGTGGCAATATTATGAAACATGAACATACTTATAGAATTTTATATATATATATATATATAAAATTCCATAAGTATGTTCATATATATATGTATTATATATATGTATAAGTTTATATTATATCTGTGTGTGCATGGTTGCTAGCATGCGTGCGTGCGTGTTATGGGGAGAGTGGTGGAGTCGTGCGTGATCATGATGAGAGAGAAACGAGTAAACTTGGTGTCCTGTCTACCTATTCTGGTTGTAAGGGATGATGGCTTCCTTCTCTACGACCGCCTGACCTCCTCCAACCGGGAAGACCTCGTACTTGCTGCTGCGGAGAGAGAGGAAGACGGAGGAGAGACGAGAGAGATCAGGATGAAAATCCCGCCACCCATCCATTCACACCAAGCGGCGGATGACGAAAGTGTTATTAAAAACGCGTAAAACGACCTTGGGGGGAAAAGTCGGAAAACCCAGCTCCCTGTCTCCGATTTCAACAAATTTCGACATCTACTACATACATTACCTATAGTAAAATCCATGAAAAATCGGTTAGTCCTAAGTAATTACCACAGGTAAAACATGTATAATCGTGTGTGACTTCATCTGTATGCCAGCATGACAGGTCATATAGTCGTTAATCGTTTGTTTGTTAAACTAAAATAACGCACGGTCGCCATCCTCCGTCCGCGATGCATTACCTCTCACGAAACACCCCGAAGTCGATCCTCTTCAGCCACGGCACGAAGCGTTCCCTCCTGCCTCTCTTCCTTCTCGTCATCTGCAGGTCCACCCGGGAACGCTTGGCATCGTCCGTGATGCTCGCGTTAAGCAGACTCGACGGATCGTACAGCCTCTTGAGAGGCTTCTTCTCTTCCGTTGCCGCAGCAACGGCCCAGAAATCCAACAGCTCGAAGCGGTTGCTCATTTCGAGTTCATCTAGAGACGTCGACGAAAGACACAAAAGGAAATTTAAACTCGTGCACATGCATGTTCCAACTCTTATGCATATGCATATCTTCTACTGCCTTAATTCCCCCCACCCAAATCTCTGTCCTGCTTACTCTTCCTATTATCATCTGTATGTATTCATAACTGCCACGAAGTTAACATTTTTTAATGGTACCTTGCTGGGAATCCTTTGACACCATGTCAATCAACGTAAGGGAGTCGATTCCCTCAAGGCTGAGGGAACGGGAAACAAACGAGATGTCCTCGAAGGTGGGCGAGCGATAGTTGCAAATCTTGAACAGCTTGCTGACGCCTAGAACGTGGCTGTGCTTTGAGACGTAGAGCAACTGAAACTTACTCACGTCACTTTCTTGCTCCTGTGTGGAAAAATGCGTGTCGGTGAATATGAGACCATACATATTTATGTTAGCGATCTGTGGAAAAGAGCCATATAGCTTCCAGTAAGGCTTGCAATCCAATGTTTTGCTAACTGATGCTGATCATGTGAAATGCAGAAACTATACCTTAAAGTATTTAGCTTGAAAGAGGACACTTCGTAGGAATGGAGACAGTTGATCCTTTGGGGTTTTTGGAGCCCACTGGAAGGTTATGTAATCTCCTGGATCATTCCATTTCTCTTGATACAAACCAACCCAATCCCTTGAACTTGGAACCACAGTGTCTCCTACAATATTAACATAAAATAGCAGAATTGCACTTTTCCGTATCTACACAAATTCACTACAAACGCACATGTAATTCATTGTAACCATTATACATATTTCCTTTTAACACATGACCATTATATTAAATTTTTTAACTGTCTCTGGTATACAATAGACAAATTCGTCTGTAGACTGTAGTAGCGATTACATAGCTGCAACAGTATTAGTATTAGTATTAGTAGTAGCAGCAGCAGCAGTATTAGTATTAGTAGTAGTAGCAGCAGCAGTATTAGTATTAGTAGTAGCAGCAGCAGCAGTATTAGTAGTAGTAGCTGCATGGAGAGGAGGTACTTGACAAATGCTGATGACAGTAAAGAGCGAGAGACACAGAGAGAGCGAGAGAGAAAGAGTGACAGTGAACGAGAGAGACAGAGATCATGAGAGATCACCTAAGCCCGGCTGGTGGGTAACCACGACGCATTCCTGCTGCTGCTGTCTCGCTGGTCGGTCCGTCTTCACCGCCGCCGCCGCCGCCGTCGTCGTCGCCGTGGTGCGGCTGGGGGGAGACAAGGTAGCGTATCTCCACAGCTGCGTCACCAGACTGGCCGGCACGCCACTGCCCACAGGGGGCGCCTCCGTCTGCGACCTGCGGCTGCTGGCAGGTGGCGCCTTGGTCTGCGACGGGCGGCTGTTGGTGGCAGGTGCCGCCTCGGTCTGCGACATGCAGCTGCTGGCAGGGGGCGCCTCGGTCTGCGACGGGCGGCTGCTGGCAGGTGGCGCCTCCGTCTGGCTGCCGATGTTCTGTGGAGAGGCGAGCGAAACGAATTAGTGACACTTGGTAATTGGTTGACGAGCTACTTGGATAGGTATCTTATCTGTGCAGGTGTGGTAATTGGTTGACGAGCTAGTCGGCTAGGTGACCTTACCTGGGAAGGTGTGGTAATTGATTAACAAGCTACTCTGCCAGGTGACCTTACCTGTTTTAGCTGTGGTAATTAGTTAACGAGCCAGGTACCTTCTTTGTGGAGAATCGTTTCATAAGGATCTGCTGCAGGTATTGTATGCGCTGCTGCAGTGTCGAGGTCCGCTCCTGCATGCGCCGGCACATGTCCGCGTGTTCCTGCTCTCATACAGATATATATAGCAGCCTGCTACTATTACACATACATACATACACGCACACACGCACATTTACGCAAGCACGCACGCACGCACATATTTACGCAAGCACGCACGCACGCACAT
>NW_014578669.1:61952-62996 GCF_000485595.1 Priapulus caudatus
CATTTTTATTTCATTTTCATTTCATTTTCATTATTTTTTTCATTTTTTTCATTTTTATTTTATTTTATTTTTTCATTTTTTCATTTTTTTTAAATTTTCCTTATGGCAGTCCTAGGCCACCATACTAGTAATATATAGAGAATCCCGGCACCGGTGTCGTATTAGTTCCTAAATCATCGTTCCCACAAAAATGTGAATAATTTTTTCAAGGACATGTTTTTCAAAAACAATCTGTACACACACACACACACACACACACACACACACACACACACACACACACACACACACACACACACACTACCTACCACACACACACACATACCTCCTCCCCCACACCAGCACCTCTCACTCTCCTTGTATCTCTCTCTCGCAAATTTTCTCTCTTTTCTCGGCGCCTTATATATACACACATATGTATATATAGTATATATTGTTGATGGTGTATATAATTATTATATATATATGTTATATATGATATATATATATATAAACTATAGACTATATGCTTTGCCTTTTTCCGTTTCTTTCCCTTCCTGCACTTCTTTACTCCCTCTCGCGCGATAGTATATCGTCCACGACCCGTCAAGCATGGAAAAGTTTTGCTGGTAAAATGCGGCTCGTATTTTAGTCCGAAACTTTTTATCACACCCCAGATCGCAGAACAATGTGAAATTACGCCTATAAGTATAAATAATACATGCGCACGCGTAAGTGCGATCCATACTGCATGTTGAGCGTCGTTAGTGGATGTGTATGTGTTGTTTGGTTTGTTTGGGGGAAAACTTGCAAAAAACGCGTAAGCTATGGCGTATAATCATATTTTGTGCTTTGGAGGGGCACGGTGGGTGAAAAAAGACGAGCTGAAACCGGCCATGCCTGGCTAACTTTTCCCCGTGCACTTCGATGCCGTGGCGATAGTGATTCGCGAGGTAGCGGGAGGAAATACTGAGCGGGAAGGCAGTTGAAAGGCGGAGGAGGAAGGAAGAGGAGAGAAAGGAGAGAGGGACGTGCAGAAAAAAATGCAGACGGAGATGCTGCCAC
>NW_014578670.1:0-11741 GCF_000485595.1 Priapulus caudatus
CTTCATCCACCAGCTTTGCCTCCTCCTTCTCTCCAGTTCTCTTCTCCCTCTCCTCCTTCTCACAGTTCTCCCCTCCTTCTTTATACAGTTCTCCCGATCTCCCCCTCCTCCTTCTCACCAGCTTCTCCCCCTCTCCTTCTCCACCACCTTCTCCTTCTCCTCTTCCTCGTCACCGAATTCTCCCTTCTCCCTCCTCCTTCTCACAGCTTTTTCCCCTAGCTCCTCTCCACAGTTCTCCCTCCTCCTTTCTCACACTTTCTCCCTTCTCCCCCATCCTCCTTATGTTGTGCAGATTAGTGTGCACAACCTATTTGTACCAAGACGAGCTTGTCATTGTCGGGTCGGGGAGGGGCGGGGCTATCTAAATATTTCGCGTCCGGCGTACGTTAGCGCGACACCGCGCACTTTTTGGAATTGCTTTGACTTGAGTCGTTTTTGAAGCGTGAATAGATTGCAAGTCGCATGAATTGTGATTCGAAGTTTGCTGAATAGGTTTGCCACGACACGGACCAACAGAGATGGCGCCACATTTGTAACTAGACGCGGCACCGGTCCACCTCTCGGCTTTAGTACTCCGATTGGTGAATCGAGGTGGGAGCGAGTAACAGTCTAATGTAACGCGAAGTAGTTATTTCAAGGTCTTGGATAGTTGAAAGTTGGCTACATTGATTGTTAAATGCAGCTCTTTCATTGTAAACGTTCTATATATGTTTGAAAGCTGTATGATTAATTTTGTAATTGAAAAGCTATACATTTGTCGTTTGTAACCTAATATTCTGTAACCATGCGATAGATTCGCTTTCTTGCGCTGATAATGTTAAAAGTAATAAATTAATTTCAACTTACGTGAAGCTGATTCGTTATTTTGTATATTAATTTTACTTAAGCCATTTCATTGTTAGGGGCGCTGATGAAAAAACAGATTTGAACGCTTTGTGAGTTAATGCTAAATGTTCTAATTCAAATTGCAGTTAGTCAATTGGTTCCGTATGTTTTTGAAAATAAAATTGTACAGTTAGAAAATGATGTTATACAATGATCGTTGAATGAATTCTGTATATCAGCAATTATTTTGGAAAGTTATGAATTAATTTGGAAGTTAATTAATTGATTTGTTATTCTGTGATTGATATTAATATTTGAATTTAGATTTCTCGAACGAATATAAAGTAATTTGCTTTTTTATTAATATCATTGAAATGTTGAATTGATTTAAAGTTGTGTATTTTGAACACTGTTTGAAAGTGTTTTTGTGAAGGGATGGGCTTTCCATACATGGCGCTGTTGTTCAAATTTCGAAGCGTTGATGTTGTATAATTAATTAAGTATCTGGTTGGACAAATTAATGGTAGGTATAGCACGCATTTGTTAATACCAGTAAGTACGTTTGTATGCAGTAAAATCCTAGAGGCTCTGTGCTCGTTAATGTTCGAACACCGACTCCGTTCCCCCCTACGCGCCGGCTGTACTGTAGTGATACTCAGAGCCATTATCATTCAGGTACAATACAGAGCAATAGATATCTAGAGAAAGAGGTCAAATTATTGATAATATATTGCCATATATTGCTCTGTATACATATATTATACAGCCGCCTTGTATTACAACCGAGACCTCACGCGGATTGAGTGTGTACTAACAGTCTAACATATGCGTGTTACCCAATGTTCATAGGACATGTGTTTACCAGTGGACTAAGCCCTGCTGTAGCATTTACTGTGAAAGCACCTGCGTGGCCTCAGGTTACGGAAACGGAGATAGGCACCGTCTTTATGCTGCCAACATACGGTGACATACACGCACAATGACGGATGATTCTATCTTGTCGCTGATTTCGATCTGTTAGTGCGTTTACTCAGTTTTAAAGCACTCACTTACGAATGCGAACGTGCCTTAATTTACCAGTAAAGTCTGGCTGATGTAAGCAGACACTGTTTATTATATCCGACTCATTCGATCATTCATTTCGCAATGATCCCCAAAAAGGAGGCCACTTCCAGCAATCTAATATTCTACGTGAACGGGATCAAGGTATGGCGCAGGCATATTTGTGTATCACCATCCAGCTCACGTGCCTACGGTGGTGGTGTGTGTATGTGTGTGGTGTGTGTGTGTGTGTGTGATGTGTATGTGTGCTGTGTGTGTGTTGTGTGTGTGTGTGTGTGTGTGTGCGTGCGTGCGTGCGTGGTGGAGTCAGCGTGCGTGCTGTGCGGCGCGCGGGCGTCGTGTGTATCAGCAAGTGGAAACTGAAGGATACGATCAGCATGAATATTACACTGCCAATATATAGGCGCTTGTTAATTGCATCTCTCTTACTGCGTTCTCCGTTTGGAATTTTGTGTGAATAGGGATTTCTAAGCTTGGCGGTTGCGTCTATTTTGGAATGTGGCTAAACTAATTAATATAGGCCTATATAATATAATATTGGGCCTAACACGCGTACGCGTCACCATATAGCGACTATATATATATATATATATATAATATATATATATATATATATAGCTTGAACGTGAAATAGTATAGAAAGAAATTTGACATAGTCTTTAAGTTATGGCTTAAACCAAAATGTAGAACCTAAAGTTAAAAACTTCAGTTTAAACTTTTAGTTTCAAAATTACGGCGAAAAGCATTATATCTGACGGTCTTTGCGATGATGGTCGTGAAGAAGGCTTAACAGGGTCGACCTTCTTGCTCGGTTACCTTCTCCATATCTACAAAGAAGGGGAAGCGGGGAAGGTCTATTTCTCAGTTCCCAATTAATTGAAATCGCAATTTCGACCTTCGCCGCCTGTCGGATGTCTTCTATTCCCAAACCACAAAAATATTATCTGGCATATTTCCAGGTTCCAATGTAAGTATATAATAGTGCAGTCCCGAGCCTCCAAAATACCCTGCCCCCGTTCTACAAGGTTTGGTGATCAGTACTGACGTATCTCTCAGGAGTCTGTATCTATGCATAGTATGCAAGAGACAATGGCCATATATGTCACGGATGATACACATCATATAACCCTATAGATAGGATGGCGGCCAACGTATTTTTAAAATATGTATTATTTTGGCAACGTCACAGCTGTATCGGTACTCTGACACATAGTATGCGTGTGTTTTTAAGATTAACGGATGGGACATATGATCGACCGCGTATCGCCTTGCAGTACATACGTCTGCATTCGTATCCTTACGTGTCATTTTGTAATTTGTTGGACCGTTATTTAAATGTTGCGCATCTGTTGTGTGTTATTTGCTATTGACAGACCGCAATTTGAAACAAATATTCAATATAGCAGGTGGTAATGATTGCGCCAGTCGATTTTGACGCCTGGATATATTGGCCATAATTGTGGATACGCTATAAGCGTGGAAACATCCCACCGTTTTGTGTCCTAATAATAAACTTGTCATTTAGAATCTTATATGATATATATATATATATATATATATATATATATATATGTATGTATATACATTCTAATAATAATTGTAGTTGTATCATAATGTATGAAAACACGAATGGTCTTTATGATTGTAATCAAAGAAATTTAAACAACAAAATCGAGATGACGATGAATTGAAGAGGAGATTTGTCCCTAACTTGTCGTCCAGTGAGGCTGACTGGTTCTAAGTTGGGATGTGGCGAGGGTGGATGCGGGGCTTGCACTGTCATGCTCTCTCGCTACGACCGCACGAAGGACCGCATCGAACATTACAGCGTCAACGCCTGCCTGACGCCCGTCTGCGCCGTACACGGCATGGCCGTTACCACGGTCGAGGGAATCGGTAGCACCAAGACCCGTCTGCACCCGGTGCAGGTAATAAAAATGCTGACTTCAGCTTACAGAAAAAAACTCCCATGTTTATCGTAGATAAGCGAGCAAAATACGCGTACGTTTGACCTTCAGCGTAAAAGTAAAAAACGTTAAGGTGGGGTTGGAATTATAGCGGTCATCGTGATTCTGTGACGTCAGCGCCGGAGATATTATTATTTATATTATAATATACAATATATTATCTTATATCTAGACGTTTTCTTATTTTAGGAGAGGATTGCTAAGGCGCATGGTTCTCAGTGCGGATTTTGCACGCCCGGGATTGTCATGTCTATGTACGCTCTGCTAAGGAGTAACCCGCGACCGGCCATGTTTGACCTCGAAAACACATTTCAAGGTTGCCGTTCTATTTCGTAATAGATTATGATAATATGGCATAAGTAATCATTTCCTATACTTAGATATTATATATACAGGCAAATGACATTCAAATCCTCAAGAAAATATTTTTTGCAATGTTTTATGCAACAAAGAATTTGCAACGTAATCTATTCACTCACTACATAAACGCACACATACACACGTACGCAGCCACGCACGTACGCACGCACGCACGCACGCAACACACACACACACACACACACACACACACACACACACACACATACATACATATATATATATGCTCCTCATAATTCACTATCTAATAGATTAAACTAACGCATCATTGTTTATATCTCTCTATATAAACGGGCTACAATTAGGGAACCTATGTCGCTGCACGGGATACCGACCGATATTGGAGGGCTACCGTTCATTCACGACTACTGACACACAGCTAAGCGGATGCTGCGTTGCCACGGAGACAGGGGGAAAATGCTGCATGCAGGCGAGCGAAGATGCCCAGCAGACGGATGCAGATGACGAACTCGGATTACAGACGCCGAATAGTTGTGAAAACGGATGTGACGGACCGCGCACTAATGTGGGATCAGCGGTAAACAAATGCGACACTGATGTCGCTGAAGGTCAAGCAAATCCTCGGAAACAACCGGATGCTCGGCTGTTTTCAATGTCGGACTTTAAGCCGTATGATCCGACGCAGGAACCAATATTCCCAGCAGAGTTGCAGGTACACGCGATCACGCGCCAGACGGCGGGTTAATCACATTAATGCATTTTACATATTAACTATTAAATTTGCGTCCGCGAAATCTGTTTGTCCTGATGAATATTTAACAAATTCATACACTGATACAGGCTTCGTCGAAAGAATAATTATATAATTTATAGATTTAGTCGGTTGTAGATGATACCTCATCCAATAGCGTCTAATGGAACAAAACGCGAAAGTTAAATTTTGTTTCAGCTCTCGGATGACCTCGACAAAGAGTTATTGATGTTTAAAGGAGACCAGGTCACGTGGTACAGACCTGTTTGTCTGCAACAGCTTCTCCAATTAAAGCATGAACATCCAGATGGAAAAATAGTCGTCGGAAACACGGAAGTCGGTATATAGACCTAATATCAAGGTTCTGCCCACGGTGGGCGGCGGTGGGCGGGTGTGCCCGGCACTCGCGGTTGCCGCCTGGCACTATATGTCTCCGCCCGGCACTAACTTTTAATATAAAAAAAAAGAGTTTGATATATGGGTTTTTTATTGCTCAGAATGCAGGAAATTGAGTTTCAGACTATCAATAATCAAAATTTTTAGGGGGGCATGCCCCCGGACCCCCCTAGATTGGCTTCGCGCCTACGGCGCTTACATCTTGCGACTTCGTCGCAACTGGATGCGCCCGGCACTAAAAAATCCTGGACAGAACCCTGTAATATATATATATATATATATATATATAATATATATATAGAGAGAGAGAGAGAGAGAGAGAGAGAGAGAGAGAGAGGGGAGGGGGGGAGAGAGATGACATATCTAGCTGCGAAACATTAGTGCTTAATCGTTAAGCACCAGGTGAAGAACGCGTGACCATGCTTAATTACCTTCTCATTAATATCGAAGCCCACCTGTCTACGCTGACTGCTCTCACGCTCGCACTAGTTGCACTTACACAGGTGTCGAGACGAAGTTTAAAGGTTGTGTATACCCGGTGCTCATATCGGCTGCTTACGTTGCGGAGCTGACGGCAGTACGGCACACCGATGACGGCATCGTGTTTGGTGCATCCACGACGCTGACCCGCGTGAAGGAGGAGCTAGCTACGGCGTCGGATAACTTACCCGGTAAATCTATTAGACATCGATGCGAGGGCATGTTCATATATAGGAGGATATATCCCCTTATGATGACATGTGGTGGGTGACGGCTATTTTCGGGGCGTTGGTTTGAAGCATATTCATTATCTGGGAACCGAGAAATCAAATACCAGATATTTAAGATTTTAAATAACGGTGAGTTGCGATTTGATTCAACCGGGAACTGGGGAATGGCGGGACACTCGAAATGGACCAATCCCCATCGTTCCCTACTCTTGTACGTAATACACAAATAACACGTGGAATTTCTCCCTTCAGCTTACAAAACCAGAGTGTTTAGGGCTGTTCTTGAGATGCTACACCAGTTCGCGGGATGCCAGATTAGGAACGTAGGGGTAAGTGGCGTCGCATCTATATCCGTGACTCTAACTCTTGTTGTGAAGAAATTTTCTTCATGCTTTTTCATTATGCATCAAATTTTTATATACATTACTTATATTACAATAAATATTTACATTTACATTGCATTTTCATTGCACTTTTAAGCTTACCCTGTATGGTTGCAGTGCATTGGTGGCAACATCATGACAGCAAGTCCTATCTCAGATCTAAACCAGGTGTGGCAAGCTGCAGACTGCTACGTAGAAGTCACATCACTGCAAGGTGCTCGCAATGTCCTTAGCTATTTAAGTTTAATAAAGGTTTATATATATAAATATGTGTGTGGGGGGGGGGCGTGTGTGTGTGTGTGTATACCGGGGATAAATACGGTATGACATCGTGTATATACATATAGTTGTGTATCTGAAATATGTATCCTATCTACACGCTTAATTCGTGTACAATTAAGTTGCGATATTTTTGTTATAAAATTTATAAATGTGTTTACATTTTTTAATTACATATAATCAGGAGTTAATAAAGACAAATTTGTCTTTATTAACTCCTGATATAATATATGTTCAATATATATATATAACAATTGGTTATAACAACATCATTGGAATTCTTCAACATTTTAGGAGGAAAACGTCGAATTGAGGTTGATGATAAGTTTTTCCCCGGATACAGAAGAACGGCTCTGGAGAAGCATGAGATACTTCTGTCCATCTTAGTACCATATACTAAGCAGGTACCGTATATATATATATATATATATATATATATTATATATATTATATATATATATGATATTATATATATAAACACGCGCGCGGTCGTTTTATATGTTAGTGAAGGGGCCGAAGCACACGCAGACACACACACACACCACACAACACACACACACACACACACCACACACACACCACGCGCGCGCGCGCACACACCACCACACAACACACACACCATACACACCACACACACACAACACAATACACACACACACACACACACACACACACACAGACACACGAGCGCACGCACGTACGTACACACGCATGCGCGCACACAAAGATACATCTCAAAATCTTATTTTCCACTGCAGAATGAATATTTCCATGCATTCAAACAAGCGAAGAGACGAGATGACGACATCGCAATCGTCAACGCTGCAATGCGCGTAGAATTCCAACAAGCAAGTTCTATCATCAAGGATATAGCTCTAAGCTTCGGAGGCATGGCTCCGACCACTGTGATGCCATCTAAAGCAGCGTCCCTTCTTGTTGGCAGGTGTGTGTGTGTGTGTGTGTGTGTAGTATTAATGTAGCTCATGATGTGTGATGTTCATTCACCGTGAGCAATATTGCCTTCCTTTCGCACCAATTATGTAAAATAAGAGAAGTCTTTATAATATATAGTAAGATAACGTTTCTATGCATCAATAGTTAGTAATATTAAGAACTAAAAATAGCATATAATAAAACAAGGTAATAATACTAATATGTGTAGTATGCTGTTATAAGTAGCATATGCTGATAGAATAGAAGTATGCCAAAGACCGTTCTTTCGACATATAGCTTTTCAGTGAACAGAAATGTCAGGCTAGCAAGCTTTCCACGTAGCCGCGAGTATGTTGCGTGTTGTTTTTGCTATCGTTTGCACGTGCAGATCATGGGAGGCAGACATGATGGATGACGTCATGAAACTATTAGCAGACGATCTACCGATGGATCCGGGAGTTCCAGGCGGGATGGTCGAATATAGACGGTCCCTGGCTCTCGGCTTCTTCTTTAAGTTTTTCATAATGGTGAACCAAGCGTTGGAAAATACCGAGGTAGGAAACGTTGTTTTGAAAACTACTAGTATGCATACTTAAAGGTATCTTTAAAGGATGTCTACTGATAGAACTTTATCATATAAATCCATGCTAGGATGACTCCTCTTCATTTTAAATGCATAATCATTGCAAAATATAATTCTTCTCGCGAGATATATTGCGCATGCGCGAGCACCGTTTCAGGCGTGTAGTACCGACTAAAGAAAACTGCATAATATAGCTTGCTGTGGGAGCGAGGGGTAAGAGACTGAGGAAAAGCGATAGGGAAGATAGCTGAGGGGTGGTAGAAGAAGAATTAGGCTGAGCGAGGGACAGGAGAGACAATGGGAAATACGAGAGGGGGTGAAGTAGCAATTTTGTACCCTACAGGCTAGGGCGCTCTCCTAATTATAAACACAGGTTTACTGATAACAATTAATTACAATAATCTATGCTGAGATACCCCTTAACCATTTTAAATGCATATTAATCTCAAAATATAACACTTCTGGCAAGATATTGCGCATGCGTCAACACACTAACGCAGTCATATTATGTACTGGCTGGTATATGCAGTGGTCACCTTACATGCAAGGGCTTCGTCCTATTTATTAAGGGATGTCTACTGATAGAATGTTATCATATAAATCTATGCTAGGATGACTCCTCTTCATTTTAAATGCATAATCATTGCAAAATATTATTATTCTCGGGAGATATTGCGCATGCGCGAGCACCGTTTCAAGCGTGTAGTACCGACTAAAGAAAACTGCATAATATAACTTGCTGTGGGAGAGAGGGGTAAGAGACTGAGGAAAAGCGGCAGGGAAGATAGCTGAGGGGCGGTAGAAGAAGAATTAGGCTGAGCGAGGGACAGGAGAGACAATGGGAAATACGAGAGGGGGTGAAGTAGAAGTTTTGGACCCTACAGGCTAGGGCGCTCTCCTGATTATAAACGCAGGTTTACTGATAACAATTAATTACAAAAATCTATGCTGAGATACCCCCTAACCATTTTAAATGCATATTCATTACAAAATATAACACCTCCGGCAAGATATTGCGCATGCGTCAACACACTAACGCAGCCATATTATGTACTGGCTGGTATATGCAGTGGTCACCTTACAAGCAAGGTCTTCTTCCTATTTATTAATATACATAATAATATCACGTATAATATAATATAATGTAATATAATATAATATAATATAATGTAATGTAATATAATATAATATAATATAATTTTTATTTAAATTTAAATTTATTTAAATTTGAAATTTTTAAATAGTTTAAACAAATCTCTTCGTATACCCTAAATGTTGTTACAATCGTAATCATATGTAACTTTACTCGCGCCCCATAATAATCTAGTGATCAGATCCTAGATCAGACGGTACTGTGTCGCTTTTACAACGTGAAATGTTTCAGGGCAAGATCTCTAGTGGCTCTGAAATCATGACCGCTACTCTTCACAGAGGTCAATTCAAAAGCTCACAGCTTTACGAGGTGACCGTATTTTCAACTATTCAGAAATTAATTACATACTGATGTATATTAGTTTCTCTTTAATAATGTGTCTGACTTCATTTTGGTAACTACGTAAATAATTTAACGAATAAATAAATAAATAAACAAATAAATAAATAAATAAAATCGCATCTCGTGGACAAGTTACAATACGCATTCGGTTTTAATAATCTGACGTCACACACCAGGTTCCAACGATGGACCAATCGATCTCGGATCCGGTCGGACGGCCCATGGTTCATCAGTCAGCCTTAATGCAGGCTACAGGAGAACTACGTTACATAGACGACATCCCCAAATACACGGGTAACCGCTGAACAATCCACCCAGTCACCACACACACCCTAACTCCCCTCGCAATGAAGAAAAACTATAGATAGTTTATACGTGCATAATTCCAGCTGAAGTTGTTCTAGTGTACTAAGATACAGCTACTACAACTAAACATACAGTAAAAATGATATATAATCATAATATAATAATATAATATAATATAATAATAATAAGAAGAAGAATATCTGTGCATGTAATGATGCTACGATGGTTCTGCTGTTACAGATGAACTGTACCTGGGGCTTGTTCTCAGCAGTAAGACACACGCGACTATTGTGTCAGTAGATGAGAGCCAGGCAATGAAGATACCAGGCGTAGTGGCATTTGTGGATCACAGGGACGTACCAGGCAGCAACAAGACTGGCTCCATCATGATAGATGAAGAGATTTTCGCGTCGCGCGAGGTGCGCATTATTAAAACAGTACAGAATCGCTATTAATTTATAAATTCATTAACATTATTAAAAACGTTAACAGATCTTGCATTTATCCTCTCGACGACGATTTTCCATTTCGGAGTGAATGTTTCTGTGCGGTTTATCGTACGCTTCTTTTATTGCAACATCTTAATTTGGCGATGAATTTCCAATGAATTTACAGATAAACGTTACACGATGCAGGAGTTGTTTTGCATCTAACCGTTTTTTGTTGTTGTTTTTTTGGGTTTTGATTACTCATTAGAGGCTTAACCTCATGAGTCCGGGGAATCCGGCCACCCATAGTGGTCGCGAATCCACCGTTTGAATGTCAATGGAACGTTGGACGTTGATGTTGACGTTGATTGTTGAATGGAACGTTGACTTACACCTCACGTTAGTTGNAGCCTGCTAGGCCGAAGCGCCGTCGGTATCCGTCCCACCGCCGGCGCCACCCGTGAATACCCTCCGGACACGCGCCGCCCCGCCCCCTCCCCGTCGAGCTCACGTGCTGCACGCCCGCGGGACACCCGACTCGCACCGGAGAGACCGAAGAGGAATCCCCGCAACGGAGGGTCCGAAGATCATAGATAACTCGACAGGGCCGTGCGTGGGTGTCGGAGTGACGCAGGGGCCGATCCGAGAGAGAAGACATATTCATCTGTACCCTCACCTCGAGAAAGATGAGACGAGAAGCCAGGATAAGAGAGAGAGACGTAACACGAGAGACGCCTGGAGAGAGAGAGAGACGAAGAGAGATCGAGAAAGAACAGACCGACGAACGAGAGGAGATGACCGAGAGCAGAGAGATGAGAGGACGGTAAGAGAGAGAGATGAGGGAGACAGAGAGAGAGAGAGGAAAGAGAGGAGAGAGACGCAGAGAAGAGAAAGAAACGAGAGAAAGAGAGAGAGATGAGAGAGAGAGAGAGAGAGTGATGCTTGATGAGAGCAGAGAGACGAGCAGAGAGAGCAGAGAGAGAGAGAGAGAGAGAGAGAGAGAGAGAAGGGGGGGTGCAGCTCTTACTTAATCTGTACAGTGTTGGGGGATGCGGGGTGGGAACGAGGGTTTCATAGATGAATGTACCACGTGATGATTTACGATTACATTAGGAGTTATTTACACATATATTGAGCTTTTTGCTTTGTGTTTATCTGAACATCGAGCGGTCCCTCCCTCGCTCCCTCGGAGGCTACGTCTCTGATATAATAATGTAACAGATAGCTGATGGGTTTAACACTTCCCCCTCCCTCGCTCCCTCGGAGGCTACGTCTCTGATATAA
>NW_014578670.1:13050-14465 GCF_000485595.1 Priapulus caudatus
CAGCTGCACACTTCCCCCTTCTTGCGCCTACCCCCGCCCACCGCACAATGTTGCATTTCCCTTGGTTATCCACTCATAATATTCACACACAGGTAGACGGGCATGCGCATACGCGTTTCTTGTGATACCTTTTAGCAACATAAATATTTCTTGATTCTGCAGAAGGTAGCGGCACGCGCCCTGGGTGTACCAGCTAACAGGATTGTATGCAAAGTGAAGCGAATGGGTAAGTGTGCAGCTGGATACATAAAAAAGCTAGATGTCAGAAGGAAAGACGATTTAACTCAAGTAAAGAGCAAATTAAATTAAGCAAAGAGAGATGTTACGAGACAACTTGACGCTAAAATATAATCTTATAGAAGCGGTTCGTATATATATATATATATATATATTATTATATTGCGGTGATATAATAACGTGATTTCCAGGGGGAGCATTCGGGGGAAAAGAGACAAGGGCGATCCTAGTAACTAACACCTGCGCCGTGGCGGCACACAAGTAAGCGAATCGATAATCAATCAATATCATAATTAGGGTGTTAATCGCGTAGCGTCCCGTCCGCGATGCGTACGTCACGGTGCGACCACGTGACCGCAGACGTTAGAACGCGCACGGATATAGAATGCTGAAATAACAAAAACAACAACAATAACAACCATGCGGATGAACGGTTGGCTTTGGTGATTCTCTCGCGTGCGGATAAGGGACCGGGAGAGGAGGCGTCATGCCCGAACAGAAATGAGCGAAAGTGTAAATTTATATGGAACCATATACCAATTTTTATATGGAACTCCAAGACGGTATCCAAATTGAATTTCGCGTTGTTTAGCTAGTTATTATATTTATGCCAGAGTGAATCGGCCAGTAAGGATTATGCTAGACAGAGACGAAGACATGCTCATGACCGGTGGAAGACACCCTGTGTTGGCCAAATACAAGGTACCTGTGCTTGCATCGAGATTTGAGATTTGTATCTACATGTACATGCGTAGCTTTACCAATATGTATGAGCCTACGCCCCGTACGTGCGTGCGTGCATGTGTGCGTGCGCCTGTGCGTGCGTGCGCGTGCGCGTGCGCGCGCGTGTGTGTGCGTGCGTGAGTGTGTACCTCTGCGTGCGCATGCGTGTGCGTCAGCCTCTTCGTCCTTATATAACACGACTGTAATAATATCGCTGCTGTTCTATAACAGGTGGGATTCACAGATGCGGGGAAGATTCTGGCATTGGACTGCACTGTCTACTTGAATGGAGGCTGCAGTGCTGACCACTCGATACTGGTATGTTTGTAATCGTGGTGTATTCATTCTGCGTGTGCGCTTGTTGTTGGTTCTATTTTATTAGCTCACCTTGACATCGTCAAGCTGAGCTATTGCCATGGGTCGTCGTCCGTCGTACGTCCGTCCATCAACATTTG
>NW_014578670.1:14585-17506 GCF_000485595.1 Priapulus caudatus
GTGCGTGCGTGCGTGTGTGCGTGTGTGCGTGCGTGCGTGCGTGTGTGTGTGCGCGTGTGTGTGCGCGCGCGTGCTTGAATGTGTGTGTATATGCGTGCGTGCGTGCATGTGTGTATATGTGTATGTTTTTGTCCGGTTTTCAGATACTCCAGAAAATGTTATTAAATCTGGACAACTGTTATAAAATCGCTAACATGAGAGTGGAGGGCTTCGTTTGCAGGACTAACCTTCCATCGAACACGGCCTTCCGTGGGTTCGGTGCACCTCAGGGCATCATGGTCATGGAGGTGTGCATCACACAGGTCGCCGACACGCTGGGAATCCCGCCGGAGCAGGTTAGTCATCAGGTGGCGGGAGTGATTACATGAGAAAGCTCTCGAACTATATGCGCACGCGCAGACTGGCATGCAGACGCACATTGTATGCTTAGGCACAGGAACAGGCACACGCACGCGCGCACGCGCACACACGCGCGCACGCGCACACACGCACGCGCGCACACGCGCGCACGCGCACACACGCACGCACGCGCGCACACACGCGCGCACACATTTCGCGCATATCCTATGCATTCTTCATAAACGTAATTAAAACGTTAATCGTAGGGTAGATCCCCAGCACACGCATTAATACGTCACGCATTTAAGTACCGTCATTCGAAATACGATAGCAATATACCTCTTTATTCTAGGTGAGAGAGAAGAATTTCTACAAGGAAGGAGATCTGACTCACTATAAGCTACCTATGGAGAACATCACAGTGACTAGATGTTGGCAGGAATGTCAAACCAAGAGTGACCTTCAGCAACGGATTGACGCCGTAAAGACATTTAACGGGTATCACGGCTGTTAATGTTTCCTCAATTACTTGCTGTTGTTTATCAATGAAATTGGATTCTTATTTAGGTAGCTTTAATCGTCTTGCTTATATCCTATATCATACGCTGATGCTATGCATGATTGATATCACAATATATTATATTTCTTAGCGTATTTTGAAGGAAATATTATGCATAGGGTAGTGAATGTATTAATTTTGCGTTGAACTTTTGCGTTGTGTTTTCTAGGCAGCATCGATGGAGGAAGCGAGGAATTAGTATGATAAGCGCGAAATTGGGGATAGCCTTTACAAACAAATTTTGTAATCAGGTATAATAAGTAGCAGTATACACACTGCAATCTCATCATATGACTATTGTCTATTATATATTACTATATAAGTAGTACTCGCCCGCCTCTATTATAGGATAATAAGTAACTATGTAAACATAAATAAATAAATAAATATTTATTTATTTATTGATGTGTACATATTTATTATTATATAATAGAGTAGGCGCGCGAGTGAGTATAGGCAACCAGACAGGCACGCAGATAACTCGACAACTGAACAAATTAACTGATTGGTGTAAATTTATGACTGGATGATGATTTCCTATAGGGTGGCGCTCTCGTGCTAATATACACGGATGGGTCTGTGCTCATATCCCACGGTGGCACCGAGATGGGACAAGTATGGGCACAATATGAGGAAGAAGTTATACTACAGTTGGGTGATGAGGAAGTGGGCGAGTGAAGAGATGCACGACATAGAGGAAGATATGCACAGGCTGTTAAACTGGAACGCGATCCAAAGTATGGACAGCAGTTAGTGCTCGTACGAAACATTATCGGTGAGGAGGCCATGGGTTAGATGAAAGTATTAGGGCCTGGATGACGTAGCGATTATCTATGGTAGTTGTGTCACCGACGATAGTTTTTCAATATCGAATAGACATGGAGATTGATAGATCATGTACTGATTAATCTGCATCATTCTGGTGAAGACGGTTTACATTTCGCATAGTTTCACACCATTGTGCAGTGATTGGTAGCAAATGGCGTGCGACTCATAATTCTAGTGACGGGAAGTTTTGAATGAGTCAGACGCTTATTCTTATAATTGCATATTTAAGCGCAAAGTAGTACCATCAGGTCCGTTTGGTTTATTGGTGTACTTTAGACCTTAGATCTGGTGTAAAGCTCTAGCAGCGTAGAAGGGAGAACAACTAGATGAGGGGATGAATTCATGGACACGATGTGATTGTGAGATTAGTGATAAGGAAGTCTGATCATTATAGCATAATATAATTAAAGAGGAGAAAAAAAGAGTAAAGATAAAATAAGAGCGATTTCCGCAATACTTCATCCGGTGGCAATGTATTACGGATCGTATAATTTTGCCGACTATAAAAGAAACAAGCAATTTTTCTAAAGCTGGGTTAATCAGGCAGCCGATGATCGCTCATTGCCGTAGATCGGAAGGCTGAGAGAGGATGCTACTAAGACGGTGTACGCTTATAGCTCGGTATTTGTACGGTAGCAGTCTCACTGGGATGGAGGATCGGTCTGTAGAATGTCCAGGCATTGCCTTGCAAGTGGAGCCACGTAGACGAGATTGTCTTACATCTGATATTACATTATTTGCATCGTAGACCGTTGACAGAAACACACATGCAGCGCGCCGCATGGCGCACACACAGCACGCGATGCGCGCAACACACACACACTACACCACAAAGCACGACGCACGCACTCACGCACGCCGCACGCATACTCGCTAAACGCACGCACGCACGCACAGCACGCACACGCACAACACAAACGCAGCGCACGCACGCAAACACAAACACGCACGCAACCTTACACACACAAGGCAGCAGCGACGCACTGGCGAACGCACGCACTTCCTCATCGCAAGCCACCACACAACACATCCACCTCACGCACTTCCTCCTCTCACTCATTGTACTGCACTCCATCACCCCCCCACATCACACAGCTCACCACCTCCACACAAACACCACACATCACCAAGTATCACCATCTAGCGGGTGCGCATCTGCGTGTTAACCTGTTATCATCTCGTGTGGAGGCCATTC
>NW_014578670.1:17531-28997 GCF_000485595.1 Priapulus caudatus
GTGTGTGTGTGTGTGTGTGTGTGTGTGTGTGTGTGTGTGTGTGTGTGTGTGTGTGTGCGTGCGTGCGTGCGTGCGTGTGTTTGTGTGTGCGTGTGCGTGTGCGTGCGTGCGTGCGTGAGTGCGTGCGTGCGCGCGTGTGTGTGTGCGCACGCGTGCTGTGTGTGCGCGCATGCGCGCGTGCATGTGTGTTTCTGTCAACGGTCTACGAATCAAAGTTAATGTTAATACTGATGTTAAGACTAATTTTGTTTCTGACATTGGGCTCCAGGTTGCAAGCAGATGCCTGGACATTCCTACAGACCGCATCTTCATCAGTGAGACTGCTACCGACAAAGTACCGAACACTAGCGCCACCGCTGGAAGCTTCAGCTCCGATCTAAACGGAATGGCGATCATGGTTGGCCGATTAAACCCAGCTTTAGAAATTGCTTGTTTCTTTATTAGTCGGGCAAAATAATACGTCCGTAATACATTGCCACCGGGAGTGAAGTGATGCGGAAATCGTCTATTATCTTACTCTTTTTCTCATCTTAATTATATTATGTATTAATGAATCAGGATTCTTATCACTATTTTACAAACACACGTGTATGAATTTATTATATTAGTGGTTTTCCTTGCAGCGCGCCTGTGAGATTTTACTTCACAGATTGAAGCCGTATAAAGAGGCAAAACCAAACGGATGCTGGGACGATTGGGTAAATATGCAGATTATAAGAAAATCGTGTTGATTCATTCAAACTTCTTCGTCACTAGAATTATGAGTCGCACGCATTTTTTACCAATCATGCACAATGTGTGTGAAACTATGCGAAATGTAAAACCGTTCACCAGAAATGTGCAGGATTAATATTAGTATTGATTAACGTAGTGATAATTCGATATTGAAACTATCGTCGTTGATACAACGTACCAAGAACGTACGGTTGGCTAATATTCATACAAATTGACGAGTAATGTTTCGTAGGTATCCATGGCATACTTGGATCGCGTCAGCTTAACAGCGTCAGGATTCTATGCGTGAGTTATGCAACATTTTACACTCAATAGAATAATTTTCGTATGTAGCCCTATATATGCGGCAGAGGTATCTTCGTCACACACTAATAACTGCGCAGTAAATATAACAACTCGTGTCAAATTATCAACTCATGTTTAAATTATTTGCGTAATGGATCTCTGTACATCTCAGATGCATGTTTTACAACTGCGATTTTCCCTGTATGATTATCAAGACCTGACGTGAAAGGAATGGACTGGGGCAAGGGCGAAGGTCAGCCATTCCTGTACTACACCTACGGGGTGGCCTGCACCGAGGTAGAAATAGACTGTCTGACAGGTGATCATCAGGTAAAAATTAACTTCTGAACAGGAATCCAAGACAAAATGCTGGAAAGAGAATGAGTATCTTCACCTCGTCTGACCGCCAAATCACTGTCCTCCCGCCATGCATGCATTTCCTTCTTCCACGTTTCTTCTCTCTCCTTTTATATCTTTCCTTCCATGCTATCTTCCTTTCCTCTCCCTGTTCCACTCCCATGGCTTCCGCCCCTCTCTCTCCTCTGTGTTCGTTCGCCACTCTCAACTCTGTTTCTCAGCACAGAAAACCCTCGATTTACAGATGGGATTCGTCAGTGATGCTGCGTCATCCAACTTTCATCTCGAGTAACGCGTTGTAATTTGTGTAATACGTCACCATTACCATGACGTCATACGAAACAACTCGTTATCGTCTGCAGCTATAATGCATGAACTCGATGCTGACGATGCTTCCGTTTATGTACCTATAGGTTCTACGAGCGGACATTGTTGTAGACGTCGGCAAGAGTTTAAACCCTGCGATAGACATCGGACAAATCGAAGGAGCGTTTATGCAAGGCTATGGTCTCGTCACACTGGAAGAACTGCGATACTCGCCAGAAGGTTGCAGAAACTCGGACCTACCCCCGAAATTCGATGCATTTGTTTGGCATCTTCTTTGTCCGGTTATTCACTGATATTTTCTGAAGTTTTTCAGTTTTTTGAAGTGCACCAATAATATATAATTCAGAAATGACAATTTGTCCAACTTATTAAGGTACTCTAATCAGAAACAGTACAACTTAATCTAGGCAAAAATGGGGATACGCGATAAGCGTTATGATGACGTGACAATTCTCAGTAGTTATAGTAACTTGTTATAGTATAGTAGTATTTAATAACTTTTCGTTTTTGTCATAGGTTTGATGTACACGCGCGGGCCTGGCATGTACAAGATCCCTGGTTTTACTGACATTCCAGCGGAATTTAACGTCTCTCTATTGAGAGATTCACCCAGCCCTAATTATAAAGCTGTTTACTCATCCAAGGTGAAAATGCGATCATTCGTATTCCTTCTACCTACAAACGCGCTGAGCATCCGCTGCTATAGAGGTTGAGATTATCACGTATAAGGGAGCAGAAAATACGCTCCATTTCTTCCACGCGTCACGGTAAATTAATTACTAACGAGAGACTGCATATATAATGTAACGCTTACATCAATGTAACGCTTGTAAAGCGAACATTATACGAAGCGATGGCATCAAGCGAAGACCTATTATTCTGTGTGTAGGCGATCGGAGAGCCACCGCTGTTGCTTGCCTCATCTGTCTTCTTCGCTATTAAAAATGCGATCGCGTCTGCGAGGATGGATGCCAAGCTTGCCGGCCACTTCCGGTTAGACTCTCCCGCGACGTCGGAGAGAATTCGCATGAGCTGCGTTGATGAATTCACTCGAATGGTTAGTAATTAAATCCCTCGCGCACTGGATAACAATTGTTTAGTGTGTGTGTGTGTGTGTGTGTGTGTGTGTGTGTGTGTGCGTGCGTGCGTGCGTGCGTGCGTGCGTGCGTGCGTGCGTGCGTGAGTGCGTGTGTGTGTGCGTGTGTATGGCCGCGAGGATTTCATATACTCTATATGTATATTCAATGGCTTACATTTATTCATGTGAAATTTGTGTGAATTTATATGATGTGTATCTTTTATTTTATTTTTTAGTTTCCACCAGCTGAACCAGGCTCATTCAAACCGTGGGAGGTTAGGCCTTAGTGTGTGAGGCTCTCGTAGCTACGAACACTACATAACCGAAGTCAAAAATAGACCAATTGGGAAATATGAACAACTAAAAAATAATAAATATGCAAATGTAATGTGTGGTTACTGAATCCTCCCCTCCGAAAACGGTTGCGCCCATTAAATAATTATTATTCGCTCAATTTTATTAGATTGTTTGTTAGATTGATTTAGTTTTTAACAATTTTATTAGATTATTAGTTTATTAGATTGATTCAATTTTATTAGATTTTATTAGATTTATTTATTAGACCCACCAATCCTAGAGCACGCTCCTACTGCAAGTATATCTTGCGTTTATCTTGTTCCTGGGGCCGGTTGTCAGACACAAAATTAGTCCTAACAGACCCAATAGCCTTGCGTATGTGTGTGTGTGCGTGCGAGAGAGAGAGAGAGAGAGAGAGAGAGAGAGAGAGTAAGAACGAGAGAGAAGAGAGAGAGAGAGAGTGTGTGTGTGTGGTGTGTGTGTGTGTGTGTGTTTGTCTGTTTGTGTGTGTGTGTGTGTGTTTGTTTGTTTGTGTGTGTGTGTTTGTTTGTTTGTGTATGTGTGTGTGAGTGTGTGTGAATTTGTTTGTGTGTGTTTGTGTGTGTGTGTGTGTNAAACTACCAATGATCTATTGCAAACTTCTTAACAGTGTATGTTACAATTTATTTGATGATTTTGCAGAAAAGTATTGTTGATAGCCTTTGAATAATTAATAACACCATATATAAAAAGGAATCTCGGGCGTTTTATTTGGAGTATATTTATTTGAAAGCATTTCAATCGTGTACGCACATGCATGGGATTACAATCAGGGTGCTACTTGCTCTAGTTATAGAGCTAGTTGTTCTAGTTCCAGAGCTAGTTGTTCTAGTTCTAGTGCTACTTGTTCTAGTTCTATAGCTAGTTGTTCTAGTTCTAGTGCTACTTGTTCTAGTTCTATAGCTACTTGTTCTAGTTCCAGAGCTAGTTGTTCTAGTTGAATGAGCATGAAATGAGAATTTCTGACAACAGGCCGCTGTCGTACACATAAAACGCGAGACCACATTCTCATACATGTATGGGATTGAACTTTACTTACAATAAACGATTAGTATAAAATACAACAAATTTGTCTAAAAAACACGTGGAATATCAGTATAAAACACTGTAGCCGTCAGTTACGATGGTAATGTCTAGGAAGTCCCACGACGCGAATCGGTGTGCATCATGCTCCCTCTGCCTCCTCTGCTTCTGCTTCTCCTCTTCTGCGGCATTCCTCTACAGGGCGTAAGAGAGGCCCTCACACTACATCAAGGCAAAGATTTTTCATATAATTAACTATGAGGAAACATATGACATCAATTGATTAAGTAATTGATACAATAAGTGGAATGATTTTCAAATTATTCAAACATGTAAGCTTAAGAGCAATGTTTACGAAACGTGAAAATTTATTGGATTTATGATTGGCGAAATATGGCGTCCAATCAAATAAAAAAAGTGCATTTTTACTTAATTAGGCTTGCATAGCTGCGGCAATTCTCGTCTGTCCTTATAACTTTACAGTAACCAGCATAGAAAAATGTGGCTAACTAAATTTACCATATTCAAAGTCTTCATTATTCATAGAATTAAAAAAATCTCGATATCTCGATATATATATATTAATATATAATTAATGATACATAATCTCCCAATTTCAGGGAATTTTGTGACACGGAAACTAGTAAATGAATAACTACCTTTGTTCTTAATTAGCAGTTTCTTTAATTGGAAAGTGGTGACCCGTCAGTGATTCTCCATGGAAACGACAAAATCAAATCTAATGTATAAATAAACACATCCGTATTAGTATATTATCACTAAGATTAATAATTCTTGATATATATTATTATATAATCAATTAATATATCGATATTTTAATCATCAACAATTTACATATATATGTATTATATATTATATTAATTTTTATACAATATATAATTAATCAATAAACATAAAATCACAGAACACATTGTACGATAATGGCTGCTCGAGAAATACCATGTCAGATTCAACACACACGAATTCACAGCTTCAGCTGCCACTTGAACAAAATTGTTTCTTTATTATAAATGTATGTAGAGAGTCATAGTCTCACCTGGGGGCGCTAAGCTTGATGTAGAGAGTCATAGTCTCACCTGGAGGCGCTAAGCTAAATGTAGAGAGTCATAGTCTCACCTGGGGGCGCTAAGCTAGATGTAGAGAGTCATAGTCTCACCTGGGGGCGCTAAGCTAGATGTAGAAAGTCATAGTCTCACCTGGGGGCGCTAAGCTTGATGTAGAGAGTCATAGTCTCACATGGAGGCGCTAAGCTTGATATAGAGAGTCATGGTCTCACCAGGGGGCGCTAAGCTTGATAAAAAGAGTCATGGTCTCACTAGGGGGCGCCAAGCTTTATGTAGAGATCATGGTCTTACTAGGGGGTGCTAAGCTTGATGTAGAAAGTCATAGTCTCACCTGGAGGCGCTAAGCTAGATGTAGAAAGTCATAGTCTCACCTGGGGGCGCTAAGCTTGATGTAGAGAGTCATAGTCTCACCTGGGGGCGCTAAGCTTGATGTAGAAAGTCATAGTCTCACATGGAGGCGCTAAGCTTGATGTTGACAGTCATAGTCTCACATGGAGGCGCTAAGCTTGATATAGAGAGTCATAGTCTCACCAGAGGGCGACGAGCTTGATGTAGACAGTCATAGTCTCACCTGGGGGCGCTAAGCTTGATGTAGAAAGTCATAGTCTCACCTGGGGGCGCTAAGCTTGATGTAGAGTGCTGTGGTCTCACCAGAGGGCGACGAGCTTGATGTAGAGAGTTATGGTCTCACCAGGGGGCGTCGAGTGCTGTGATGATAGGCGGCGCTATGATCAGACAGGCTGCTCCTAGACAACAATTCCCATTGCAAAGATGTTTTATATCAATAACAATGAGGAAATAAATGACAGACAATTGAGTAAGTACTTGATATAATAAGTAACAAGATTTTTAACTTATTAAGAGCTTAAGAGCACATTTATGAAACGTAGAGGTTTGTTAGCTTTTCTGACTGTCAAAATATGATGGATAATCTAATGAAGTTTAATTAGGATTGCATAGCTGAGATAAGCCCCACATTTCCTTACAGTGTAACGTTACAGGAGAAATACGTATGGAGAAAATTTGTTTAGAATTATATATATATACATATATATATATATCTTGATATATATATATATATATATATATNGATAATCTGAACGGAGTTATAAAATTATTAACTGATTTAATTAATGCAAACCGCGTGTCTACAATATATATATATATTATAGGAAACATATAATATGTAATAAAGTGCTTGATATAATAAGTAGAACGACTTTAGAATTTATCGAACATGTAATCTTAAGGACAACGTTAAAATTTTTTTGGATATCTGACTGGCGAATCATGATGCACAATGAAATGAAAAAGTGAATGTTGAAGAGATTGAAGGTTCTGCAGTGGGGAGTAAGACGATTGTTATGCTGCAGGCCAAAACTCCCCACCACACACTCTCACAGCCATTTTTCTGCTTCTCCTCCACTTTCTCAGCCTCTCAAATCCTTCCTTATCTACTGCGAATAACACTCATTTCACTTCTCCCCTTCCTCCACTCTCCTACCGTTGATAGTTTGAAATTTCATATCACACTGTCCAACAGATTTCAGTTGTATGATCGTAAATTTTTTCAGTATTTTGAAATAAAATTTCTTAAAATTTCTCATTTGACATAGCTTAATATTTAATATAACCTTGATAAAATCCTTTCTCAGCTCATATGCATAACGCTACTGAACAAACTTATGGATAAGGAGATATCATAATAATATCAGGAGTGTATCAATATCCTGATATTGATACACTCCTGATAATATGCTAATTCACGCTTCAAGCAAACCTAACAAAAGACAAATAGTAACCAAAGTACTTCGGAAGCATCGACCAAATTCCAAGTTTTAGAATAAATTTAACACCAGGGATTTTCGGGGGGGGGGGTGATTGTCCGTGGGTTTATTGTCCAGGGAATGATTGTCTGGGGGTGAATGTGAGAGGGGGAATTGTTCGGGGCGTGATTGTCCGTGGGTATATTGTCCAGGTAATGATTGTCTGAGGGTGAATGTGAGAGAGGGAATTGTTCGGGTGGTGATTGTCCGTGGGTTTATTGTCCAGGGAATGATTGTCTGGGGGTGAATGTGCGAAGGGGAAGCATTCGGGAAAGGAACGTAATTGAACGGGAGTTAATTCTAGTAGTCTTATTATAGAATTAATTAAACATATATTCTTAATAGTCAGGTGGTGATTCTAGAACTTATACATATACACATCTACTATATAATAGTATAAAGAGCCGAAGTGTCGTTTTCCGTATCTCCTCCGAAACCGTGCCGCGGGTGCTCACGCGAATCGAGCTGGGGCCCCTTCTGGGCGTCGCGAATACATTCCGCTACGTTAGAACGCGATTTTTCGATCGTAAAGTGACTTTTGGAGGCAATGTTCTAAAAAGTTATGTGCCCAAAGAAACTTCGGCATTCATCAGAAACCCGCACCAAATTTTAAGATCGCCAAATCCGCATGCGCACACACGCACACACCAAAGCCATTGCGGCTGCGATGTATAAACAACCAAGCACTGCCGCGCACAGCAGGCGAAAATTTAAGGCAAACCCCAACGAGAGACGGCTGCAGCTGTGTGCGTGCGTGCGTGTGTGTGTGTGCGTGTATGTGTGTGCGCGCCCGTGTGTGTGTAAATGTGGTATATGTGTGCGTGGGTGCGCGTGTGATTGTGCTTGCGCATGCCCGTATGTGTGTGAATACGTTGTGTGCGTGCGTGCGCGTGTGCAAACATTTGACAACGGGAGGTGTAACCGTGCCCGCGCTTACCCGGCTACCAATGATCTGACATTTTTAGACGCCGTTTCGATTGTCTAAGAGCACACACACACCACACTATATATACCATAACCTTTTGAAATTGTGTTAAATGATTAATGTGTTTTCTCACGGGTTTTAATGGTAATATAGCTATACTAAATGTAGATTAAAGGTATAATAATAAGCATTTAATTAGGTGGAGCCTTCACCTAGCATAGCAAGCCACACTAAACGCACGCACGAACGCACGCACGCACGCACGAACGCACACCGGCACGCGCACACACGCACACACCAGACATTGCGGCTGCGGTGTATAAACAGCCAATCACTGCCGCGCACAGCTGTGAGGCGAAAATTTAAGACAAACCCCAACGAGAGACGGCTGCAGTTGTATGTGTGTATGTATGTATGCATGTATGTATGCGTGTGTGTGCGCGCCCGTGTGTGTGTAAATTGGTATGTGTGTGCGTGGGTGCGCGTGTGAATGCGGTGTGTGCGTGCGTGCGTGCGCGCGTGTGTGTGTGTGTGCGCGCGCGTGTGTGCAAATATTTGACAACGGGAGGTGTAACCCTGCCCGCCGCCGTCCACTGACTTTCAAGAAAATATATCTTCAAAACTACTCAATGAATTTTGCTTCCTTTTTATTAAGAATTTGACTTATTAATGATACTTCTAACCAGAATGATATTTTCAAAAATAATATCTAAATAAGTGAAATTGTACTATGAAACGTGCTACTAAAAACATTCCCCTTTTTTGGAAAAATTGTATGTAATTTTAAGATAAAATTTCAGATTTTATATATATTTAGATACAATTTTTTTCAAACAAATATTGATATATAACTCGAGTCTAAATATCAGTATTTTCGTTTACTGTAAATACATCCTCAACTAAAAGTGAGAGATAAATGGTTAAACCGCCATCCTCAAGTCAGACCCCACTCAAACCCATCTGGAGGACGGGTAATATAGCTAGTACATAATATATTACTACTTCAGGATTGTGCTGTTCCAAACTAATACTAATACAAACTAATGTAATGGAATGGAAAATGTAGATACAACTTTTACATATTACTACTATAATTATACTACTAATACTTACAAAATCATTTGTCCCATAAATTCCGCGTGTGCGCGCAACAGAAATAACCGTGAATACAAAATTACAGACAACATTGTCAGATAATGGCTGAACGAGAAATGCCACGCCAGCGTCAACACACAAATTCACAGCTTCAGCGGTCACGTGAGAACGTCATGTGACCAAGCGGCTTCTTTGCATGTACTACACATCACACGCGCATTTAGTATCCACTGTAGACAACACGGACTCTCTCTCTCTCTCACTCACTCTCGCCCTCGGTATCTTTGTCTTTCTCTCTTTAACTATCTCTTTCGCTCTCACCCTCTCTCGCTCTCTCGCGTGCGTGCACTCTCTCGCTTATCCATCTTTCGCTCGCCCTCCTTTCTCTTTCGCCCACTCTCACCCCCTCTCTCGCGCGCGCGCTCTCTCACTCGCACATCTATCTCTCTATTGCGCACGTTCTTTTTTCAACTTTCACTCCCCCTTCTTTCGCCATCTTTCTCTCACTCACTCTCGCCATCTTTCTTTCTCTTTCTCTCTCTCTCTCTTACTCACTCTCGCCCTGTCTTTCTCTCTCTTTCGCCCTTGCCCCTCTCTCTTTCGTTATCCCTCTCTCCCTCTCTTTCTTACACACAGGGCGCGCAAATGAAATATAAATAATAATAATAATAATAATAATGATAATAAATAATGATAATAAATAATGATAATAATAGTTTGAGTACTAGAAACGTCGTTATAGATTATTTCATGTATCAGTTTATTATGATACATTTTCCTATGCTATACATTACGCTGCGTTACGTTACGTTACGTTACTTTATGTTCCAATACTTGTCAGGGACCGAAACCAATTCTAGGTTCTTAGGAAATCTTCGTTAAACTCGAACAACAGGTGCATATAGTAAACAAAAACGATGACAATTCTACGTTCGAAATAATTGTGATGTGATAACCCATTTACGTGATGCCGCACGACGTAATTCTTACGACGTTTAGTTATTTCCACATCACCAACAGACAGACTGCTCCTGATCGGTATAACGAACACGAGGCGAATTTGAACACGTTATCACGCATGTTATCTACTGTCGCTGCTGTAGAGCTGATGAGCTGCTATATCGCCACTAAATGTTCCTTACAACGATTCAGTCAGTGAAGCGGTTGATCTTGCTTGCCGGCAGAGGCAGTGATTGGCTGAAATACAACGTTTCCTCCTCCTCCTCCTCCTTCTTTTTTGTCTTCTTTTCTTTCTTTCTTCTCTTCGTCCTCAATCTTCTTAATATCCTTCGTCTTCTTCCATATAACGCCTTGACAAAGTACTGAAGACATGGGTCATATAAACGTAGCGAAGCTACCCCTGTACATCATGGAGTCGGGAACTCCTCATCCGAGAAGAAACAAGCGGGACAAGTACTAGTGTTGAGATCTGTAAAACAATGGTGATGATCCTTCTACTTCGTCTTCTTCATCTTCTTCTTCTTCCTCCTCCGCCTCCTCCCCTCTTCTTCATCCGACTGTAAATAGGATAGTTAAAATCATAAATCTTATCGAAAGATGAGCGATTCGCTTTTATATTTTCTTCCAGACGAAGCTTCTAGAAAATAGCGAATAGCGTGTGCCGTGAGACATACAATACGAACTGCTGGTGTTCGGTTGCCGGTATTCGATGCAAAGTAGGCCTACGGATCAATTTCGTGTCATCATCGCAGACGCATAATAACCTTGCGAATAAATTGCAAATTAGAAAATATAGAAATAATAGAGTAATATATCATATTCATTCGTTATTATTGTATTGCAAAAATACATATATACATACACGTTGCAATATCACATGTAACTTGTGCTCATGCAAGAGACAGCATAGCTCTAATAAAAGATCAAGTTGAAAGAGATCATTGGCTTTTGATGCCAATGATCTCATTTGTTTCAGAGCAGTAAAACCATCGATGTAATACAATCCATGCTATCCGTTATTACAGCGCTACGTATGCTAATCTATCAACAGGAGTCAATAATCTCATATATATATATACTCTCTATGGTATCAGGACAAATACCCCCCGGACATTTACCCCCTTGCCATGCACCACCCGGACAATCACCCCCCCCGGACATTTACCCCCATGCCATTCACCCCTCCCACAATTACCCCCGGGCATTTACCCCCCGGACATTTACCCTCCGGACAATTACCCCCCGGAATTTTACCCTTCGGACATTTACCCATCGGACATTTACCCCCAGACAATTACCCCCGGACATTTACCCCAGGACAATTACCCCCCGGACATTTAGAGGAGGAGTTAGAGGACGACGGAGAAGGTAGTGAAGGCGTAGGAGGGGAGAGGAGGAGGTAGAGGAGGTGCAGGTGGTGGTTGAGGGAGGAGG
>NW_014578670.1:29007-30066 GCF_000485595.1 Priapulus caudatus
TCTTCTTCTTCTTCTTCTTCTTCTTCTTCTTCTTCTTCTTCTTCTTCTTCTTCTTCTTCCTCCTCCTCCCCCTCTTCTTCTTTTCCTTCTTCTTCTTCTTCTTCCTCCTCCGCCTCCCCCTCTTCTTCTTCCGATTGTAAATAGGATAGTTAAAATCATAAATCTTATCAAAAGATGAGCGATTCGCTTTTATATTTTCTTCCAGACGAAGCTTCTAGAAAATAGCGAATAGCGTGTGCCGTGTGACATACAATACGAACTGCTGGTGTTCGGTTGCCGGTATTCAATGCAAAGTACGGATCAATTTCGTGACATCATCGCAGACGCATAATAACCTTGCGAATAAATTGCAAATTAGAAAATATAGAAATAATAGAGTAATATATCATATTCATTCGTTATTATTGTATTGCAAAAATACATATATACATACACAACGTTGCAATATCACACGTAACTTGTGCTCATGCAAGAGACAGCATAGCTCTAATAAAAGATCAAGTTGAAAGAGATCATTGCCTTTTGATGCCAATGATTTCATTTGTTTCAGAGCAGTAAAACCATCGATGCAATACAATCCATGCTATCCGTTATTACAGCGCTACGTATGCTAATCAACAGGAGTCAATAATCTCATATATATCTATATATATATATCTGCGATCTCTGTCTGTCTCTCCGTCTGTCCGTCTGCCTGTGGAGTGGACAAGCATATTGGGTATATGGGTATTTTGTTAGTGCCTTAACTCTTCTATGCAATCTGACTGTGCCAGGTTAGGAATGAATTCACAATCACACAGACATTTCGGATTTTGGATTTTTTGGATTTTTCATTTTTTTTGCTTTTTTTTGGATTTATACGCAATATCATGTCTGTCTTATTCTCAATTCATTCCTAACCTGGCACAGTCACATTGCATACAACAGTTCAATCACGATGGGCATATATAGAGCGCAGGGTCCACAGAGAGAGGGAGGGAGGGAGAGAGGGAGAGAGATCGCAGATAGCTTCTCCAAAATCAAAAAAAAAATCCAAAATCAAAAAAACCCAAAAAATCC
>NW_014578670.1:31430-33292 GCF_000485595.1 Priapulus caudatus
CTCTGCGATGACTGATATGGACACATTGCTTCACGACGGACTTGTTTCCACCACAGAGGAGTACTACAGCTTGTACTCATTGGCTGGTCAATTACAAACACACAGCTGTGCGAGGGCTGGGTCTCGGTGCCAAAAACGACGGGCTGCAGATGACACATTCATCTGTCGTGTTCAGCGTCACCCTGCCAGCCTACACTACTACTCTAATGAGCGAGAGCTGCTGTATGACGAGGAGACGTTGCAAAGGCTTGAGTATCTTGATCTTGGTCATGTCGACCCAATCACTCAGCAATGGAAACCAGCTAAGGAATTCTCAGGTGGCAGGTGGCAGTATCCAGCACAAATTCATGAGCATTTCGTACCAACAGTTCCTCTCTTGTTTGTTGTGACGAAAGAATGCACGAATGTTCAGTTCTGTGATAGAAAGTTTCAGATCTTATACAGGGCAAAATATGCTGCTGGTGTTGATGAAAAATGTCAAGTCACTTTCACTCGATCCCGACATGATCCTCACACCATGCACGCTCAAGTCCACGAACCGATCAACATCAAGATAACGGGGCAAGCAATCAAATCATCAGACCAGCATCCAAACGCACTAGCAAGAGAACTTGCTCTCACTGAAATGATCTGGTTTTGTGCTGGTCTGCCATATGTGACGTATCCAACTGAAATGACACATGTGTCCTCCATGCCACCCGAGTACAGAGCTGCTATTGTCAAGCATCCCCATACAATTGTACCGATTGATGGTGGCGGAGGTCAACTGAAGCCTGTGGAGGCACGGCGTCATCTACCTCACTGGCGACAGTCTACTCAAAATCAAGAACTGGCCATGCAAGATTGGCCGTGCGTGTTGCACTTCCTTTCTCGACCTTCAATTCGAAAGTCTCCAGTTTGAAAGCTACGGAAAGAAAACTTTTAAAAAATAAAGAAGATGCTGTGAAACTGGAGGAGTTTCTTAATGCAAAATTCTATGGCAAATGTCTATTTATCAAAGGAACTCAGCAGAGTGAAACTTAAACTTTTGTGTATGAAACAAAAACTTAAAAAGTTACGGCCCTGTGCACCAAGAGTTGTTAACCAGTTGAAGAAAAGAAACAAGAAGAGAAACAAGGCATTGAAAGTTGAAATAGAAACATTGAAGCAGGCTTCTTCTAAACCTACTACAAGGAAAGGACGCAGACTAACGGTCGGTCCGGCAGAGTGCACTGATTGTGGCGGCCTTAGGAACCTGTTAAAAGACCAGAACATTACTCTTAAATCTTTACGTGGGGTCATTTCACGGCTAGAAAATGAGAAACTGCAGCTACAGGAAAAGCTAAAATAGTTGAATTCTGAAATCATAGAAACAAGACAAGATGGAAAGACGTTTTCCGATCCGCTTAGGAAAGTGGTTTACCACTGTTTTTCAAAGAATGTAGCTCTTGAAAACATTGAAAGTGTGGTGAAATTCTCTTTGAATAAACTAGCAGGGAACTGTCTTAGTGATTTCCCATCACTGACGACTTGCACAAACATTGTTCGGGAGATGGACAGTATCTCAGAAATGCATACCAGTGAGGAACTTGTGCGTGGTAGGTGTGCAGAGTAGAGCCTGTTGGTCATTGGACGAGAGTCATATATATAGCGAAAGAGCTATTTAAACGGGAGACTGGAACAGGGAGCGAGAACTAACAGAGAATGACATAGTGACGGTTGTATATTTGTAAACAATAAATTCTTTTAGTGAACACAAATTATACTTCTTCTTGATTCTTTTAATCTAAATTATTACATATAAACGCGTCTTTACATTGCTACTGCAGAGCAGACCTTCACTGTTAGTCTGAAAAAAAAACTGTTGATGGCACAGCTGCAAC
>NW_014578670.1:33302-43272 GCF_000485595.1 Priapulus caudatus
CCTAGGGCACTACAATACGGTGTATGCTGTTTACTGTATAAGTTAATATATGTAAAGGAAAAATATGTAAGGCTAGTTTTATATAAACAACGGACCTCACCAATATTCTACCAGCGACAAGCACCCTTTTTTCTTAAGAAAATTAGAATCTATTTAAGAGGCTAAATAGCCAAATTTCCCAGTAAACGCCAATTATATAAGAACCTTTCTAGGCTATCTTGAAATCACATCTCCAATCGTCAAGTGCTTGAATTGGCCAGCCGTCATCCAACGATCAGAGCCGCATGGATAGGATACCAGGAGCAGTTTCGTGTTGCACTTCCTTTCTCGACCTTCAATTCGAAAGTCTCCAGTTTGAAAACTACGGAAAAAATAAAAATAAAGGCGATGCTGTGAAACTGGAGGAGTTTCTTAATGCAGAATTTATGAAACCCGAGTCTCGGGCAAGGGCAGTACATGTACCCCCAGTGCAGGATAGGACGATCGAATGTATTTGTGTGGCATTACAAGGGGCAAATGTCTCTTTATCAAAGGAACTCAGCAGAGTAAAACTTTTGTGTATGAAACAAAAACTTAAAAAGTTACGGCCCTGTGCACCAAGAGTTGTTAACCAGTTGAAGAAAAGAAACAAGGCATTGAAAGTTGAAATAGAAACATTGAAGCAGGTTTCTTCTAAACCTACTACAAGGAAAAGACGCAGACTAACGGTCGGTCCGGCAGAGTGCACTGATTGTGGCGGCCTTAGGGACCTTTTAAAAGACCAGAACATTACTCTTAAATCTTTACGTGGGGACATTTCACGGCTAGAAAATGAGAAACTGCAGCTACAGGAAAAGCTAGAACAGTTGAATTCTGAAATCATACAAACAAGACAAGATGGAAAGACGTTTTCCGATCCGCTTAGGGAAGTGGTTTACCACTGTTTTTCAAAGAATGTAGCAGTTGAAAACATTGAAAGTGTGGTGAAATTCCCTTTGAATAAAAACTAGCAGGGAAGTGTCTTTGTGATTTCCCATCACTGACGACTTGCACAAACATTGTTCGGGAGATGGACAGTATCTCAAAAATGCATATCAGTGAGGAACTTGCCCGCGCGTCCGATACAACAGTGAAGTTCGACGGGACCACATAAGCAAAGACTCATTGGGTCGAATCGCAAATTGCTACTGCAGAGCAGACCTTCACTGTTAGTCTAAAAAAACTGTTGATGGCACAGCTGCAACGTACTGCAATACGATCAAGGAGAGTGTTGACGCTCTTGGTAAACAGACAGAATTACGTGATGGTACAAACAATGCAGACATTTTGTGTGACATAAGAAACTCGATGACCGACCGATGCATTGTGAACACGGCTGAGATGGCGAAGTTGTCGGAAGAAAAAACAAAAACTAATCCTGATGCACCACCTATTCGAACATTCTTCTGTGGAGTCCACCCGTTGGATAGTTTTGCCAAAACAAGCGACACGGCCCTTAAGAATTACGAGAAGGAGGCTGGAGTCAAAGTCAATGCATTCGTTAATCGCTCCCAAAGTTTGACAACTGCACTGATCTATGCCATTGCAAAGATGTTTCATAAGGATGGGTCAGGTGTTCCTGTTGAAATCAACGCCGATCTTGAAGGCCAAGGTGTTGAGGGTAACCTGGTGCACTATTATGTTGGCGAGCGCTTCCATATACTCTTTCACAGTGCCGGTAGTGTGTTTTACTTGTGGGATATGCTTTCGGGTTTCATTGAGAAGGTATGCGGTGCCCCCAACCGTCTCCTCTAAGCAATCCAGAAGGACTTGAAAGTGGATTGTTTCAAGGTTGGATGTCGGGCTCTTGGCATTATTGGAAAACTATTTACTGCGCCTTGGCTTCGATACACAATGGTTGAGCGTCCTGTGATCGAACTTGGGCCTTTTTACTGTGAGGCTGAAGCTAAACTTGAACTATGGAGTAGTGATGCTACTTCCTTGATGCTTGGCAAATATAGGTTGGGGGAGGTTCACCTACAAGGTGACAATGTTCTCAGTGCCTTAACAGCTCCACGCGTGACTGACGCTGCAACAAAGGTTCTCCTTGAGAAGATTTGCTCCGCAATGTTAGTTGTACTACGTCGCCAGTGTGCAGACCAGCTTCCTGGTGGGGTGTATCACCAGCCTAGCTCCGATATCGTCTCTTTCTCAGCATCGTGTTCTGCCAACAACATTAGTGACGAGAGGATTTTCGGGCACCTATTGCCAGAATGGACGTGCACGAGAGTAAAATCCTCTACATAGTGAATAAGACTAGTGCATGGTTAGAAAGGCAAGGTGAATCTAAGAAAACGAACATCCTATCAGTTGCAAGAAAAAGTGCCCGGGAGCAAAGGAAAAATAGTAAAGCGTACGAAAACGCAGTTAAGCACATGCAGATAGAAAAACTGACGAAGGAGGCAGAGAAAGCTCAGAAGGAAGAAGTACAGCGAGAGAGCAAGGAGAATATGTTGAATGACATTTTTAAATGTGGGGGTCCATGGCAGACCGTTGACGACATGGATGACGTCTTAGCCTCTATTAAATCAAAACCCTGTCAACTGAATGCAGCGAAGGCACAGATTCGTGTTAGGAAATCCATTCTTGTTCAGAAGGCTGAAACCAATCTGTTTGCATTTTCTGCCAAGCAGAAAGTACATTCAATAGAAACTCTCAAGCAGAACTTGTCACAGCTCATAACCCGGACTCTTCCAGAGAACACTCTCCTAACTGCTTGTATGATGGACCCCACTGTTCTTGTTGGGAGGAAAGTCACACATGCTTCAATTGTTGAGGAGTCAAACGAGTATCAAGTGGAATTGCCAGTGGAGAAACTGCTTTCTTGGAATTTGACGAGATAATTACGGACTTAAAGAATGGAGATCTGGAAGTTCTGTGAATAAAATTCCTGTTTGAGAATATTTGGTGGGTATTGAAGCTATAAGACATGTAAAACTGTTTGTATGCCTGGTGTTTCACGAAGCAGGGGTTTGTTAAGCTAGTTTGTTTCTATGGTGCAGGCGTCACCTACTGGATGGTAAACCAACCTATGTAGTGATATTTTTCGTTTACAGTAGCGCGTCTAGACACAGGTTTGTTTAGATTTGTTAACGTGGCAATTCGCTAGACACCACGTGTGTGTGTTAGAAGCCAGTAGTTGTAGCAAGTTGGTGTTCAGCTTGAAACTGGCAGTAGTTGAGTGGAGCTAGCGCAAAGCTGTTCTCTGTAGTTTGGTCGGCACTATGAATTTGTATCCTGTCAAAGAAGTAAGTGTTTAATTTAGATACTTTTATTTGAGCTTAACGGTCAATTTGTGTGGTCCCGTTCACGTGTATATTTACATGGGACTTTTGCATAGGTGAAGACACTGTGCATGCGATAGTTATAGGAAATTATTAGAGTGCTCAGTGTTGCAGTAGAAAGTGCTTAGACAGGAATTATTGTATTTAAAACGCAGTACTAAGCTGAAGTTAAACTTCATTTTCTTTATACACGCAGGTCATTAGAATAAAGATAAATGTTGACTGTTTAATAGAGCAATGTAGTGACAATGATGTTAATATCTAGCAAGGAAATTAAGGAATGTAGGGTGTTACAAGGTGACCAATGTTTATTTGAGTGGATAAAGCGTGGCTTCGAAATATTGATGCATCTTATATTTGAGGCATAAGTTTGTTCTAATTTAAGCGCAAATGATAGAAGTGTATTATTTGCTCCAAGTATTAGTGATTGGAATTAGAGTATAAATTCGCTAAAGTTGGAATTACTAAGATTACTTTGTCGTAACGTTGTTATGTCATGTACAGTCTCTATTTATATTGTTCTATGTGTATTGTAATGGTTAGTATCTTTATTTGTAATATTTATTTTTACAGATGGAATAAAAAGAAGCTATTCAGCTTATATGTCTGTTCAAGGCAGGACGCAAAGTTTTGGTTCCCTTTTTCGTCTGTTCATAACATTCGATTTCTAGCTAACCTGGGATAGAAGATTGAGGGAATAGGGCAGCAATGGCTCAAGAAGCTAAGGATCTCAAGATCAAGCGCAGGAGTGCTAAGGCGAAGCTAACCAGATTATCAAATGCCAAACAGCAACCTCTGGATAGCGACAGAGAAGTAGATGAGGTGACAGAGTGCGTGAAAGTACAGAAGCAGTTAGAGCTGGCCTACCAGGATTTGCAAATTAAGCATGAGGCCTATTGTATGCTCATCCAAGACGATGAAGAATTCGAGAAGGAAGAAGTGTGGATGAAAGATTGTCAGACTTTCTTTATGACCATGAAGATGCAAGTAAAGGTTCATTTTAAGGAGCAGGCGACTGATAGTGATATTAAGGTAGAAGGCGGAAATTAGGTTCTTGCATCTACGGACAGAGAGCGAGGTGGGTTAGAAAATCAGACGAGGCCCAGTCCTAGTCCACAAGTAGAGGCTACAGCGTGCAAAGTGCAGATGGAGCGGCCGAGGCTCCCACGATTTAGTGGTGATTTAAGGGAATATGCTATCTTTAGATCCGACTTTCATCACCTAATTGACAGCAGGTACAGCAAGCAAGACGCAATTACTCTCCTGCGTACGTGCTTGCAGGGGACGCCGTCAGATCTGATAAGAGGAATCGGCAACGATTACAATGCTGCATGGGCGCATTTGGACAACATCTATGGGGATCTGCGCTTCGTGTCAGATGCCATTGTTCACGACTTGGGAAAGTTTCGCCCGCTTAAAGAAGGTGAGGATGCACGATTTTGTGACCTGGTGCATCTGGTGCGGAGAAGTTACAGCACGCTTAAGGAAGTGGGTCAAACACATGACATGGACAACAGCCACATGCTATTATTGTATGCAGCAAGCGGTAGTAACCGGACGTGACGCTTAGCACGTCACACCTAGAGCATCTACATGTATAGGAGTGGTTGACGAACGCGCAAACGACAATAGACGGGTGCGTCCTCCCGCATCCACCTTATTGTGCTAGGGATAGGTCGCACCTGCGAACTGGCATCGCTTGCTTGTCGCAAGGGCCTGGTTTTAGACAGACGAGTTTCTAGAGCCGGTTTTGAGCCCATATATATAAGCAGCATTTGACAAGCAAGTAGAGAACAAGATATAAGATTTAGAGAGACGATGTAGTCAGTCAGAGAGCCTATAGGCATGGTTGCCTATAGGCTGTATTATGTATATATATATTTGTATGTGTAGTTAATAATAAAAGTCTATGTGAAACTACTAATCCGTGACTACGTCTACGTCTACGACTACTGGTGATCTCTGCTCTCTACGCTGCTGCTGCTAAATCTCTCTACTGGTTATCTACGAGACAACGCTGCCACTTCTACGCTGTCGACTCGTACATCCTACACGGAGATCTACAACCTTTCGCAGTACAACACTAGCTATGGTGGAAAGGAAAATGAGCCAGGAAGACAGAAAGGTGTGGTTTCGCTATCTGGAAAGCGTGAAAACGGCACCATCCTTCCTGCTGATGTTGGACTGGATGGCTGGAGAGTTAAAGGCGAGACTTCGAGCATCAGCCCCTCTAAGAGATGGCAAATTAATGGCTTCTATTAGTCATATAGCAGAGGAGGGCAGCAACCCGAAGGATCAGTGGCCAATTTATAAATGCTGGCTCTGCAAATCAGATCAACATTGGGTTGACCAGTGTAAGAAGATTCTTTCTAAGAGGCAACCTGATAGATTTCAGCTGATGAAGGACAACCATGCTTGTTTTAGTTGTCTCAAGAAAGCTGGTAGGGAGCACCGGATGAGAAACTGCAAGAGAAGGAAGAGATGCACGGAGCTAGTTAATGGGGCGCAGTGTCATCACCCATTACTACACAGGCATACACAGACTGTAAGTGTAGAGGTGGCAAGTGTGGCAGGCAAGGCAGCACTTTTGCCGGTTCTGTCTGTAAAGATCTTAGGCCCTGAACGGATGAGTTCGAGAGTTAATTGTCTCCTTGATTCAGGTGCCCAGATTAGTCTGGTGAAGCAGTCGCTAGCAGAAGAGTTGAACCTGAAAGGAAGGCCGATATCCATCAACATTACAAAAGTTGGAGGCGATGTTGAAGAAGTGCACACAAAATTCTATCGTATGAAACTGCAGTCACTTGACGACAAGCGTGTTTATGTAGTGTCACCTGTTGGACTTCAGTGCATCAACAACGACATAGCAGAGGTACAGATAGAAGATATTGCCAAGACATTTCACCTTAAGATCCTTCAGCCATGGGTACGGTACAAGTCATTGGTTGCCCAGCTTCTGACAAGAATCATTGATCAACTTACATTCTTCTGTTTCCTGTCTGCTAAGCCCATGTGGTTGGCACCGGCAAGAATCATGGCATACTCCCATCGATTCTGTTGTCCAAAAGTCATTTAAATCTACTGGGCTTGACAGCATTACACTCAGGACTGCACTGTTGGCGGGCTGCCGCTCATGGGTAGCTCCAAATACCACCCATCCTAATGGAGAATGCCTTGCTACCAAGCTCTTTTTCTGTTTGGTTTCTCCTTCATGTAGGTAGGCATGGTCGATCCCCACCAGAACGTCGATGGAACCACTTCCACGGTGTACATTCCTCTTCCAGGCTTGCTTCCGGACAACAGGGTGCAAGCTGAGAGGATGTTGGGTGCTACCAAGGAAAAGCGGACTAAAGATCCACAGCATGTAGAAGCAAAGACAGGGGAGAGGCTATCAGTAGTTGAAAAGAAAAGACGAAAGAAGCAATCAGTTTTGTTTGTAACTAAACCAGGAGAAGAGGTCATTGATTGTAAAAGATTCTCCGGTTGGAGGAGGCTGATCAGAGTTACTTTATATGTGCTGAAGTTTGTGAACAGGTTGAAATCAAGATACAAAAACAGGACTGAACAGAGTGACAGAGAAGGCGACAGCATTTTAACACCTGCTGAGTTACAGAAAGGAGAGATATTCCGGATTCAGAGTGCTCAGACGTGCTTGAAATCCCGAGTAGAAAATGGAGAAATGAAACCGCTCAGTCCATTTATAAAAGATGCAGGCATTATTAGAGTAGGAGGCCGAGTAGACAGAGCTGAAATGCCATTTGAAATGAAGCACCCAGCCCTGCCTCCTTACGGCAACTGGATATCGACACTGATAACGCGACATGTTCATGAGAGTGGTCATAACGGAGTTGCGGCTACCACAGAAAAGACTAGAAGAAACTACTGGATTCTAAAGGGGCATAAACTTGCAAAGACTGTGAAGTTCAGGTGTACAGTATGCAGAGAATTTAATCACAAAACAGAAACACAGGAAATGGCAGGGTTACCCATAGAACGACTAACCCTGCATACACCACCATTTCACTATACAGCATGTGACTATTTCGGGCCTTTTCCAGTGAAGGTTGGACGGAACAAGACTGCTAAACACTATGGAGTTCTGTTCACATGTTTAAACACAAGAGCAGTCCATTTAGAGCTTGCTGTTGATTGCTCTAGCATGGAGTTCATACAGGTGCTGCGTCGATTCATCGCGATTAGGGGTCAGCCAGTAACGATCCTAAGTGACAATGGAACTCAATTTGTGGGAGCAGAACGTGAATTGAGAAGTATGGTGCAAGGCTGGTCTAGTGATAAGCTGAGAGAATTCTGTGCAGAAAAGGGCATGGAGTGGAAATTTATCACGCCTGGAGTGCCACACCAGAATGGATGTGCCGAATCATTGGTGAAAAGCTGCAAGTATGCTCTTAAGAAGGCTATTAGAGAGCAAACTTTAACGCCCTTCGAGCTGTACACGTGCCTACTAGAGGTTGCTAATCTAGTGAATCAACGGCCGATTGGCAGAATTCCAACCGATCCTGATGACGGAAGCTACCTGAGTCCTAATGACATGCTGTTAGGACGTGCTTCCAGCGATGTCGCACAAGGGCCACTCCGCGAAAACTAGAAATCGGGTCGAACTCGTTCAGCGCATCATCGACTCATTTTGGCAGCGTTGGACAAGAGATGTTCTGCCTTTGTTAGCGCCACAACGGAAGTGGAACGTTGACCGCCGTAACGTTCGCGTTGGAGTGTGACAGCATGCATAGTACAATTGAACGGAAAATGATTACGGAAATCTTCACCCCAAGAGATTACGTCATGATACTACAGACGGCAAGAATGAGGCCATCTTAACATGTTAACCATGTTAAGGTGGTCAAACATGATGAAATTTTAAAATTGAATGGCTCTTACTTGTTGAGCATAAGACCAGGCAAAAAAGCTGGAGATCCGACTGTACATGATTTGCGGGCTATTCAGTTTAGAAGTGATGGCAGTGTCTGTTACAAGCTTTCCTTCTCGGAGAACTCTGCGTGGGAAGCACTGCCACAGAGGATACAGGTGCCAAATGAGCCGCTGGCATGGATTAGAATGTTTCCACATGCTCTACCAATCAAGGAGAGGAAGTTTCAGGACCTTCAGTCCATGAAACATGTCATGCCCGTCGAGTGTCATCACTTCTTTGACACTTTGCCACATATGATTAGGCATCAATCAAGACGACTGAGAATGAAGATTCAGGGGAGAAATTGTTTTAAATAGAAATGGGTTAATTTCATACTATATTGTTTGTAATGGCAATAAATATTTTGCCTAAGTCACTCACTCCAGAAGTAATTTGGCCTAAGTCCGGTGTAAAATTGCCTAAGTCACAACGGCATGTTCGTAAATTGGCCTAAGTCATCTAATTAACATATGTAACATATTTGACAGACAGCCGTTATGTGTATTTCAAAATTTATATATCCCCAAACCTTTCTGTGTGAAATGATTAATAAATGTCATATATTCAATATTTGGTTAATATTTTTCTGTTTTTCTCAAAACTTGAAAATATGACTTAGGCCATTATTTTAGGAAGGTCACGAAATAATATATTATATAAATAAATAATACATTATTTAGCAAATAATCATAGATGTATAAATAAACTAGAGGGCGCACTCACTAATAACCACTCAAAACGCTACATATGTATTACCTTTCCTTGCACCGCCATTATTTTTGCAGGGATACATCCCAGGGATGCTCACGACAGTATAACCCATGAAATTCATGAGTTGGCTGTACCATCTATCTTCCCGGCTCATCCCCCACATAAGCAGAAACAACTGATTAAGAAAAGACCAGCACCGAGAGAGAGAACCTTGTCAACTAAGGAAAGCAATGATGACTCTCAACCATGTAAAAAAAATTCACCACCTCGGAGGAACATGCTTATTGCTCATAACCAAGTGTTGAAAAACAACTTAAAGGTACCCAAGAAGCTCTTCAAGAGGCTCGTAAAGAGTTGAAAGTTGCCAATCAGAAAGTGAAGAGACGAGATGAAAAGATTGCAAATTTGTTACAAACTGTAAAAAATAGTCTGATCAACCAGGGACAATTGGATCTTCTAGAATTAAACTTTGGCAAAAATAGCTTTACTCTTATAGAAAATGAACTGAAAGCAAGTGATTCAGACAAACATGGGCACCGATACTCTGAAGAACCGAAGCAATTTGCAGTTACTCTCCACTTTTATAGTGCTCAAGCATACGATTTCTTAAGGCAGTATCTGCATCTCCCACATCCAAGTACCATACGCAAGTGGAGTGCCAGTTTGAATTGCTAACCAGGATTTCTAACAAAGGTAATAGAGCATTTGAAAGAGATGGCAGCTACCGAACCTCTGAAGAAACACTGTGCACTCATGTTTGATGCTATGGCACTTAAGAAAGAAGTCGTAGGGCTTGAAACTAACGCTCGCCCGCTCGCGAGTATTTTTTTCCCAGTCGACATAACATAGCGAAGAATTTAGCGCCTTCTGATTGGCTGCTTCGATTTGCTTTGCCTTTGACAAGAGAACAAACGCCCATTTGTAACATAGCGAAGAATTGCAATTATTTTGCAATAATAACCCTAACCCTAACCCTAACCCTAACCCTAACCCTAACCCTAACCCTAATTAAATTTAATTAACACTAATAAAC
>NW_014578670.1:43451-45335 GCF_000485595.1 Priapulus caudatus
TCCCCAGTGCATTTTGAATTGATTACTGCAATCAGGGCTTGAAACTAACGCTCGCCTACTTGCCAGAGGCTAGTAGAAATCAGTAAGGGCTAGTAGAATGTCTGGGCTGACCAGCCCTGTTGGCGAGTGGGAATGCCTACCAGATAACATATTACTAGTACTTTTTCAGCAACTACTAACCCGACCGAACTAGTAATAAGTAGTATAAAACTTGCGTGTGCAAACATAATAAAATTGCAAAACCTAAACATAACAGTCACGATGCTGAACGCTGCCATATTGGATACTGTAGACTTTACTACTATACTGGATTAAACCGCATTAATCCGCTCACAGTGTTTACGCAATAAGTTTCTGTTCTACTTTCTGTTTATGTTCGTGGAACGGTTAGTTAACACTACAATCCCTCCCCCTTTTAAACGAAAAGATGATTTACTTATACTCAGTTGGAATCAGCCTGGCTAATATACAATACAGTCTCTGTGTCTATAATTGACGTAGAATAGTAGTCATGGTGTTGTCAGGTACTGTTATGAAAATAACCCGCATATATACCTTTAAACCTATATTCCTGTAACTGCATGGTATTCTAAGCTTTTTATAATACGAAGTTCATCCTAATAATAGCATAACAAGCTTCTATGTGGCTTATATTCAGTCAACTAATATAATTGCAATACAACTCTACAAATCTTAAACTATCACAAACAGGATAACTCAACTTATAACTCTATACTGTACTTATACTAACTACTAACAACCTCTGTACTGTAGAGATAGTCACAAACGGTTCAACCTAAACATGAACTTTCACATTTCAGTAAACTGACTAATAGTTCTAATCGTTAATTACTATAAGGAATATAATTATTCTGCTCTTATAACATAGTACTGATGTATATACTTAATCTATACTGAATCTAGATTTTCACAAAGTCAATGAATTTCGCAGAATGCATCTCAGAGCGTCTAAAATCAAAACCCAGATCCACCCACCTCACCCCTCCCCGAAAATGGCAAAACTGTGCTCACCGCGTAGCTTCAGCGCCGCAGTTCAGAAAACTAAGGGCTGGTAGATATTTTTAAGGGCTAGTAGATTTTACAGATCACTAGCCCTGCTGGCTAGTGAACATTTTAGGTTAGTTTCAAGCCCTGAATTTAATTTAATTTGACACAAAATTTGGCAACTATGCAGGTTTTGTTGATTGCGGAAATTTCCGGCCCTCCTCTCATGATAGGTGCTTGCCGCCGACAGAAGCTCTTGTTCTTTAGCTCGTTTGTGTTTAAACTGGCCATGCCGCTGTGTGTAATTTCCACGGTATCATACTATTAGCCTGTACCATCCTATTCGCCGGGTGCTGTTCACTGGCGAGATTTTGAAACAAAGGGCCGTCATGATTAGTGTTGCTTAGCCCCACTGCTGGTCATGATGGGCTACATGGTCCCGTCGCATGTTCATGGCCTATTTATGCAAACCAACCAACAGCACTCTTTAGTGGGATGTTCCCTCGTTGCGCAGGCCCAGCAATTCGATGTCCTACCTTCCCCTCACCCTTCTGCCATCAAACCAGCAAGGTATTTATTTTTGTCATATTCGATGCGTGGCCACCTCATAAAGTTGCTTAGGACTGCTTTAGCCCACACTTGCGCAATTAATTTTTCACTGGCTGGCGAGCAGCAGATATCCTAGCGACCTACACTCTAAAAATTAGCACGAGATACAACAACAAGATAACCTCTACCTTGGCCAAAACAATCGCTAAAACAAAGACAAATTTGTGTGGCAACAACACAAAATGGAATGTAAAGGCTAGCCCGTACAGGCCACACTGAGTTCGTCCGTCGCAGCATGCGATAGATTTTCTCAGGAGAAGCATTCTACTT
>NW_014578670.1:50857-53121 GCF_000485595.1 Priapulus caudatus
TGACGGACGGACGGACGTACGACGGACGACGAGCCATGGCAATAGCTCAGCTTGACAATGTCAAGGTGAGCTAAAAATGATCAGCAAACTCTTCTTACGGGCGGCATTACATCACCACGGACGGCTATACACCGAGAGATATGTAAACGAAAACACAGCGTCCAAACGACACCAGCTTACAAAGACAATTTTATTTCTGGGCCTGTAGAATTGGTATACGACTCACGGCGGCAAGCGTATAAGTTCAGGGCTTAACACAAGCCATTGTATATATGTGGTTTGATGTTTATGCTCGGTAAACAAACTATTTGTAAACTAATTTATTTATTTTATTTTATTTAGTCATTGGATTTGTCCAGGAGAAATCTCAGCGATAACTGGACAAGATTCACGCAAAGGTTTGATGTGTATATGGCAGCGAGTGGTGGGGCCAAGAAGTATGATGCGATACAGACAGCTATCTTCCTGCACGTGATTGGGGAACCAGCCCTGGAAGTTTATAATGGTTTCACGTGGGCCGAAGCAGGTGACGCAAATGATCTGGCCAAGATCCGTTTGAAGTTCAAGGACTATTGTATCCCGAGGACGAACGGGACGTTCGAAAGACACCGGTTTTTCACAACAGTACAAAAACTAGGTGAGTCCATAGACCATTTTGTGACTGAATTACGCAATCGAGCAAAGACGTGTGAATTTTGGATTTTGCAAGACGGTTTGATCCGTGATAGAGTTATTTGTGGGATACCAACTAACACACTGAGACAACGCCTTCTGCGTGAGGAGAAGTTAATGTAACCGAGCACGGTACGAACGGGAACGCCAAACGGTTACGTCACGGTCTGGCCATCGGTCAAGTATGGGACGGAGCGTATACTACATGGTACGACTGACCTAGAGGAGGGGAAACAAAAGCAGCGTAACAATAAACAAAGGGACACGAGGGGTACGCCTATCGACCTAAGGCACTGAGGTCACACGCGGACGGCGGGCAGATAAATAAAGCGAATGTAACAGAGTAAAGATATAGAGAGTGTGCTGGACCAGCCGTGCCGACGCTACCCAAGAATCCGCCGCCGAGATGATCGATACGTAAATATGTTTACTTATTTGTTCGATAGTTAGGTTATTGTGATTACGGGTAAGGGAGTGTACGGCGGTTCAGTAATGCGGGGAAGGGATACGTACATACGTTTACTTATTGGTTTGATAGTTAGATTATTGTGATTACGGGTAAGGGAGCGTACGGCGGTTCAGTAATGCAGTGAAGGGATACGTAGTATTTACGTACATATGTTCACTTATTGGTTTGATAGTTAGATTATTGTGATTACGGGTAAGGGAGCGTACGGCGGTTCAGTAATGCGGTGGATGGATACGTACATATGTTCACTTATTTGTTTGATAGTTAGATCATTGTGATTGCTCCGCATCAGTTTATGTAAAGGACGACTGTATAGCCAATGGGGTGTTAAGACTGTATCGTGCGGTGCCGGGAGTAGCAGGTTTAATAAATACTATGTGTGTGTGTACAATATAAATTACTGTGTTGCGTTGTGTATCACTGACTGGTTTTTACATCCTCGAGCGGGCTTATTCCTTCGCAAGGTACTAGAACATAAATACGATCACGCCGTCGCGCGGGGCTTAATTAAAGAAGCACGCGGTGACATTAACATTGGCGAAAGCCATAGACATTTGTAGGGCGGAAGAGGCCACCCTTTCACAAGTTGGTCAGTTGAGTGGCGAAGCAGCTGGTGCTAGTGGTAGTTGTACATCGTGTGATGCTGTATACAAGCGACAGCCGAAATCTAGTGACGAGTCAAAGGGACATAACTCTCGTAACCAAGAAATGAGGTGAAAAGCAATGAATAGTTGACGAAGTTTTGTGCGGTATGCAGGCACACGGTCGACGCAGAGGGCGAGCATAAATGGCATCGTGCCAAGAAGGCCTATGGTTAAACACACGCTGTATTGGGCCGACGGTGGAAAACCTAGGGACAATGATTAGTTCAGAGAATGGACTGTGCCGAAACTCTTCAGACAACAGGACAAGTGAGCAGCCTCCAGAGGCGACTAGGACAGGCTTGATCGCGAGTGGGCATGAACTGAGTATGACCATTAGACAAGTGAACAGGGTCGGAACGAGTTCTTGAGAGGCCGCCTGTTGACACTGATTTGAAACAAGGTAAGCACATCCACAGAGGTTGCGGGATAGTTCCATTAGGACGTTAATGTGTACCTGACGAAGTTGACCTCGAATAGAG
>NW_014578670.1:58265-61587 GCF_000485595.1 Priapulus caudatus
GGGGATGACGAGGGCAGAAATAGGATGGGTTGGAGCATCCTGGGCAGGTGAAAAGTGGGCCTTTGGAGCTGTGTATATGGGCCAGGAGGCCACGGATCCCGAATGGAATGTAGCAATCTACGACTCCCTGAACCGTCAGCTAGAGTTGTTTACTCATGGAGGACTTTAACGGGCACATAGGCATGATACAGGAGACTATAAATAGAAATGGGCAACTGCTGTTGGATTTCACAGAGACCTCTGGGGTAAAAATATTAAACGAGAATGAAGGATGTAAGTATGTCGTATGCGTAGTGTGGAGTTTCGATGATGTCACCCCACCGAGCGTGCACGAGGTTGGACGTTGCGGTAGGCGCGCATGCAGTTGCCTACCGTTCGCGGCGGTGATCGCCACCGGCCAGTGGCGCCACCTTGTGGTCACGGCGGGCGACGTAGGGCACCGCCTGACCGCACTGTTTCTATATATTGCCCTGCAGGTGGCGCTACTCATCGAGCCGCTGTGCGCTGCCACGTGATGTTGGCAACAACAACAGCCTGCACACTTCCGCCAGCAGGGGGCACTGCTACCTCAGTCACCGCACGACGTTAACAACGGGAACACACAGCACACTGTCGCCAGCAGGTGGCGCTGCTACTTGAGTCGCCGCACGACGTTAACGGCAACACCAGCCTGCACGCTGCCGCCACCAGGTGGCACTGCTACTTGAGTCGCTGCGTGACGTTGGCTAGGGCGACGGCCTGGGCTGCAGTGAATCGATGCTGGAAGTCAAGCGTGTATGCGTTGCCGTCGATACGACCAAACTGCATCACCTGCAACCATGACAATGCAAACGTCCCCGACACACCAGGGAGCATCGCGGTCGCGATAATGGGAGTCGACATGACTATGTATATATATACATAGAGAGAGAGAGAGAGAGAGAGAGAGAGAGGAGAGGGAGATAAAGATAGAGTTAGAGAGAGAGATAGAGATAGAGAGAGAGAGAAATTAAAGGGGGCCAACCGATTGGCTGTGATAATGACGACTGCACGATAAGTTGGTTTCACATGAAGTGTCTAAGAATTAATAGTGTGCCAAAAGGACAGTGGTACTGCCCTTCCTGTCAAGCTATGCAGTAACACAAGTTTATTTTTAATGTATTTTATTATGAAATGACAGTGTCTATTTTATGTATTTGATTACACATAAAATCTAATAAGTTCTGATTTTTACCAAATTTTATTTACACAATAGCCCAGGAGTGAAATAAATACTGTTACTTGCCATATATTTCCTTGATCATTATCAATACTATTCAAATGGGACAATTGATTCAGAGAGTCAGATAAATCAACATAATGCACAGCTAAAACTTTAGCCAATTTTAACAAATGGTGACAACAGATCACCACCCCTTAGAAGTATAGCTGTCTATCGTTAAAATGCTTGCCAAAAGAATATACTACGTCTTACAAGACTCAATACTCGCTCAACATTATCGTACGTGGCCAATCTTATTGCTCGCCCAATCATTATTACACGCGCACACACACACGCGCACACACACACACACACACACACACACACACACACACACACACACACATACTTCACAACTTTCTCTATCCACTCACACCACACACACACACTCACACACCACACGCACGCACGCACGCACGACACACACACACACTCTCTCTTTCTCTCTAGCTCTCCCTCTACTCTCTCTCTCTCTCTCTCTCCTCTTTCTCTCGCTCTCTAGCTCCTCTCTCTCTCTCTTCACACACACACACAACACACACACAGACACACGCACGCATCGTACGCACGCACACAGGTCCCGTTGTACAAATCATGCGCTGTAGCTGGTACCAAGTCGCGAAAAAGATTACAATAGGAGATGGGATGTTCGACTCGTAGCCTGGCAGAGCCAGCAAGCGTGGCGTCCGAATCCCACGCATGGCCCCCGCACCCCAATTATTTACACCAACACTGCTTGTGCCGTATAAGTTCTACTTCTGCACTAGCATCTAGCCGTATGTCACTAGTAACTGCCTACAAAGCAGTCAAGACACATATATAGGCCTTGTCCACTAGAACTAGAAGTAGAACTAGATACTACATTAGCAAGTATAGTCAAAATACCAGTTTCTGATGCACTTTAAGGACAGGAACTGCTTAAGGTTTCTCCCAGTCCTAATCTGTCAACAGTAAGAGATGAAGCCTATTTATGAAAGCGTCACAAAATTACTAGAAAGGAAAAGTTTGAAGAACGTGCGCAAAGCTCATACCGAAAATAATTTAACAACATATGTTACGTGAGCAACTACTAGACATTAGTTTGCCTACACATGCCAGCAGGAGTCGCATGTGGACCACCGGAAAGCGAGGCTACAAAACTGCAAGCGTGACTTTCATGCACTTGACAGAATGAGAATACCCGTCCGGCATCAAATACACTAGTCTTGGGCAAAATGCCACCAACGTCGGAAAAGATGCAACACCATAGTGCACATACGGAGAGTTTCTTCCCCCTTCAAACTATCGGTCCGAAGTAGCCATCACAGCCATGCAAACTAAATCCCGATGATAAGGATGTTATACCACTGCAATGGACTACAGCTCCGAGTATGCTGGAAAACGGTACACTCCGCACTTTTTCGCTCGAGTATTTCTAGGGCATATCATGCTCGAAAGCCTACGTCATGATTTAAATTAATCTCGTCCATATCCCTATTCTATCTGATGTGTAGCGCGTCCGCCGGTTCACAATATCACGTGATCCGTATCCTAACTTGAGCGGATATTGTGACGTGAGAGCTCTTCACCCTACGCTACACGCCACACGACATCTCTGTACCGCGCTTGTTGTCAGCTTGATTGTACCGTCTGCGTCATATATTCTCACACTTGTATCTTATCTGTCATCGCGACATTAGCTAGGCGACCCCTATTCACACGCTAATCATTATTAGCTCTCTCGCTATAGGCTATCCAATATCGTGGCGCAGAATCTACCTCCAGCACCCGACACTAAACGTGTGCTCTGCTACTTATACACTCTTCCTCGTCTCACGCAGTATCGCCTATAGCCAGAACACTGGTGGAGAGCACTGGCTGACACATGCTGCAGCTGGGTGAGCACGTCTTTCTCTCCAGGTTCTCCCGCCGCCTCTCCACTGGTGCCATACTCCGAGATCACACAACGCCCCCAGAGGCACGCAAGCGAGGGGCTAAGTCACTAAACGATTACGCTTTCACTCCTGGACCTTCACCCTCGCCCGAAGTCTGATGACGGCTTGACCGTGCTCTGCCACGCAGGCAGTGCGCCGAGTGTCTTCG
>NW_014578670.1:61597-62926 GCF_000485595.1 Priapulus caudatus
TATTTATTTAGCATAAATATAGCAAAACACGGAGACACATCTACAAACGACAAAAAAAATAAATACACATTCAGAAGTAAAATGGACAGACTGCACGCTTTATAAACATTTTCCCTGTGACAACATGGACGGTCCAGGTTTTGACGGTCCAGATTTTGACGGTCCAGGTTTTGACGGTCCAGGTTTTGACGGTCCAGGTTCTGACGGTCCAGGTTTTGACGGGTCACCCTATTGATATAGCTGTCTCTCTCTCGCTCTTTCTCTGTTTCTCTCTCTCTCTCTCTCTCTCTCTCTCTCTCTCGGTTCGCGCGTAATGCAACTTTGAATTCAGAGTCGCTGTCCGCCGGTCGCGTGTAGGTGTGAAATGGTTGCTAGGTGAAAAGAATGCGGCTGTGTTTTACACGCATCCAATACAGCGAACTGTATATTCTATAATTTGTAGAGAACAGAAGGTGGAGGAGAGAGAGATGCGAGATAGAGGGAATTTGGTAAATTTAGGTGGAAAGCATGAAAAAAAGTATAGAGAAGAAATGAAAAAGCGGCTGAGGATGGATCAAATAGAGGAGTGGAGAAGGTGGTGGAGGAGGACAAGGGGGAGGTAGAGCGAGAGCGAGCATGAAAGAGAGAGGGGGCGCACGAAAGAGAGGGGGGAGCGCCCACGAGAGAGAGCGTGGGAAAAAATATTGAGAGCGAGGGAGTGTGTGTGTGGGGTGAACCCGATATATAGCTTACTCCTTATGATCTCGCCTCTGCGTGTCATAAGCGCATGCGTGTTCAACAGTTTATAACTGATGGCCGCATGATCTGATTGTGTCACAGTGGGTAGTACGGATTGTGTACAAAGTATCGCGTGTATACCGCTACAGTATCCGTGTCAAGTTGTAAGAACAAAGCAAGTAAAACAAGGCGTGTGCGGTTATGCAAGGCAGCGCTAATCCACGCTGAACACAGCACGTGCACAAGATTTAGATGACACTAGATATAGGATTAGATACTGAACGATCGTGATGCTTGGTCTGCTAATTAGTGATATCTGGTCTGGTATAATTATTGTATATTATATTCTGCCCTATATATGCTTATACTTCACAATTGAATTACAATCAAATTACTGTACACTACAATGATATATTAAAAAATCAATTTAATTTATCTATAGACAAGGGATTCATGGATGCTGTGACAGAACAAAAAAAGCTACGCTCCAGTTCATCAGAGGACCACTGCATCAGAGATGTGCATATAACAGCAAACTGTATAAAGCGAGGGCAAAAAAAATGTGTGACTCGGACTTGACATACATTTGGTGGGTGACCAGTAGACCAGAAC
>NW_014578671.1:0-22071 GCF_000485595.1 Priapulus caudatus
CTCTCTCTCTCTCTCTCTCTCTCTCTCTCTCTCTTATTGTCCACATTCTAATTACAACGTGAGACATTGATATAGCGGCTTACAGTGGCATGGCTTCAGGTTTCTTCAACAGCTGCAGCTGAGAGCGGAGGCCGAGCGTATGGACTTGCGCGCGTGCATCTGTCAACACTGATTACCAAACCACTAATTAAGTAATGCGGTACTAATGAGTGAAGCCATCCCGACGAGGAACAAGTGACGGAAAACCTAATATTTCTATAGTCGCCGAATTGATTTCGCCCTCGTGCGGCAGATAAGAGACATAGAACCACACATAGAACAGATATAGATAGAGATAGATAGACATAGAACAGAGAAAGATAGAGAGAGAGAGAGCGTGGCAGCAGTGTCAGTTAGTGGGCATTATTCTAGGACGTTAATGAGTGAAGCCAGCGCAACGAGGAACGAGAGTCAGGAAGAGGAGGAGCAGCAGACGCCGCTATAGCGATGTAACGCGGGCCCTGTGATGGAAACTCGGGTATATATATATATATTATANTGGCCATAAATACTACACAAACTTGGGCTGAATGCCCAGAAACAGAAACAGTAATCACACAGTAACAAGCAATACGACTCGAAGACTCAGCATGCTTGCGTGCAGAAACGGTCAAGCCGTCAGTAAGCACCGGGCAGAGGGTGAGTCCAGGAGTGAAGAGCGTGATCGTTTATCTCACCATTCGCTGATCCTCGCGTTGTGTATCTCGGAGCACCTGGAGAGAAACACCAGTGCCCACACCAGTGCCCACCTCTACTGCGAGAAACAGCAGCTTATATACTAATAGTTGCCACGTGGTTATGCCACGTAATCATCAAACAAGATACAGGGATTCATGTCGCGTGACGTAGTCACGTGGTTATGCCACCTAATCATCAAACAAGATACAGGGATTCACGTCGCGTGACGTAGGTGAAACCTTACATCCAAATCCCGTTGGGACGCGGGTCACGTGATCCTGGTGACCTTGACCCTTGACCCATTACCCCCTTCCTTTTTCCGAGTCTTGAAAACCGCGTGACTTCATACAATTCAAATACAAAAAGAACAATACTGAAAACGCATCGCAGTGAGGCTCGGACGGCTTGCAACTCGGCGGTGACTCACCCGTCGCGAACAACACCGTACGCAACCCCAACCCGCGTCACAGAAACCTACAACAATGCATCTACGTCAAACTAGACGCCACTGGTAACAACAAAACACCATAGCACGGGGCAAACTAAAATTTACTTTTACATTATTTATTTTAATTTATTACATTCATTTATATCAATTGCACCGGCACAATACACGTGTAGCAGCAGCAGCGCGAAATGAACCCATGACGCAGCATAGGTCAACCGTATTACATCTCCAAATAACTACTACACTATACACAAAATATATAGAGTTTATACACGTCCTCCGTGGCCGCCTCGGTAGACCGGAGAAGCCGTACCAAAAAGATTACGGATTCGAACCCCGGTGGGGCCCTAACCAGGTGAAACTCACCATGGAGACACAATGCTAGCGCATATATCCAACCTTTAAATAGTAGCAATTTCGCCTGTCGGCACGGGCGAATGGATAGCGGCTCCGGCCGTGGTCCTTGGGTTGTGAGGGCTGTGGCCAGTGTTCAACACTGGGCCGGGTCGTGACCCAGAAATTTATATAAGAAAAATAGCTGCAAAAATAGAGGGCGCTACTAGATGGAGGGCGCCACCTGCAGCCTGTCCGCTCACCATTAATCAAACTTCCAGTCAAATAAACCGCAGCATAACAGACGGATGCACATAAACACGGCTAAGGATTTGCCTACAGTGAACTCGCCAAATTACTGTGAAGTACAGTATAACCAGCAGTGTACACATACCTGCGGCAGCCAGTGTGAATAAACAGCCACCATCACCAACTACATCAGCAAGCTCCGGTATGTGAAAGTTTGTAATGTTTACATTTTTCCCTGCCAATGTGCCTTTACACTATGAATAGCGCTTCTGAATTATATACATTATTTACATCACATAGTGCATATCATGCCGCTTTATACCGGAGCAACCGACATACTACAGACATGCATAATATATGAAAAGACAAAAGATTCGGTGTTTACGTCTCAATAAATGTTTTATTACATTACCATGCCTATCTACTCAGTTTCCGCACACGCTCTCTCCCGTATAGTAGCGCGTAGTGCGATTAGGTCGCGCGTATCATCTAGCAGCCGAGCCTCCATCATGCTCTCCGCGACACGGAGCTCCGCAGCCGACATCTGCATCCTCAGCCCAATGCGAGGCCGAGGCTGCTGCTCTATGAGACGCGGTGGCAACTTCCATGTGCGTATGTCTGCCTCGGCGGCAAAGCAGTCCCGGCTCGAGCGCCGGTTCCTCCTCGCCGCGGATCCCAGGGGTGAGACTCGTCGCTTCCTGCCACGCCCCTCCTTAGCAGAGCCCTCCACTGCTGCCACGCGTGCCACCTTTGCTTGCTCCGAGAGTTCTATTTCCAGCCCGGTAGACACCGGTGAGCCTACCCATGGCTCTGTTTCCATGCATCGATCGTCTAGCTGCAGCACTGAATCGAGGAGATTTTCTGAGTCCGCCATACTTGGTCGCGGGTGAGCACCGGCCAAGCTTATACGGTAGCAACCAATTCCACGCTGGGGCATTTCTTTTAACGGGGCGGCCATAGCTCCGGAGAAACACTCCCGCGAGCCTAGCCTGAACCCCCTTAAGAACATGCCTGCTCCGAGTACCTATGCATGGAGGTGCCACGTGGTCTCGAAGCATGTGTTTCACGTTACCACCGTTCACTGTTGATGCAATAAATCACTACCACGCGCTAATTGCCACGTGAGAGGTTAGTGATCACTCTCACCCTTGCCATGAACAAACCAATACGCTGGCAATGGAGATGTCTGGGTTTCAGACGTCTCTATCTAAGAGCGCTTACTCACATGGAGGGGCGCCACTGCTTTGACCCAGACAGAGGTAAGGTAGTACTTCACCTGAATCCCTTTACGGAACAACCTTCGTACTTGTCGGACTGCGTCAGGCCCACCATTACCCGATATACCGGCGTCGTATACCGACGGAGAGGTGTGATCCTCACCCGTGCCTGTGCTCAATCGGTCTCACGTGCGGAAAGCATTACGTCGCAATAACCGTCTTACAGTGTCCCTAGGATAGACTATTACTCCTCCGGAGTTCCAGGCGGTCCCACACCTCCCAATATCGTCTGGCTTCTAGTGACTCAGCTGCAAGTTCTGAGAACGGAGGCCGAGCCTCACACTTCTGCAGAAGTTGCATCACCCGTCTCATTGTAGGGTCTGCCCTCTGGCACTTCCGAACCTGTGCATCTGCCCACTGACAGAGCGTAGCTCGGAGCTCCACAGGACAAGGTAGCACGCGAGCCTTTGGCTGTCGCCGAGTACGCACCGGACGCCCTGGAGCCGTCTTCTGTGCTTTCACGCGAGCCAGTATAACTCTGCGACAATCCGGGCAATCCTGCCGCTTGCACGTACGACATCCCGGCGGCCGGGATAAGCCGTCTGCGTTGCCATGCAGTTTACCAGGACGGTGTTCAATCCGCATGTCGAATGTGCCTAAGTATGCAATCCACCGAGCCACCATGCCTTCCGGCTCCTTAAAGTTAAGGAGCCACGTCAGGGAGGCGTGATCTGTTCCGACCAGAAATGGCCGGCCGATCAGATAGTGACGGAAATGCTTGGCAAACGTTACGACAGCTAACAACTCACGATTCGTAGTGCAATACCGTCGCTGAGTTGGACCGAACGTCTTACTGGCATAGGCTATAACCTTCTCATCTCTATCTTGGACCTGAGACAGCACAGCGCCCATAGCTGATGCACTAGCATCGGTGTCCAGTATAAACTCGTCATTTCCCTGTGGATATGCAAGTACCGGAGCAGAGGTGAGTTGCCGTTTTAACGTATTGAAGGCCTCCTCACATTCCTCTGACCACCGAAAACCGACACCTTTTCGGGTAAGCTGCGTCAGTGGGTGCGCGGTAGTAGCAAAACCTGAGATGAATCGACGATAATTATTCGCGAACCCCAGGAATCTCCGCACGTCCGCAACAGATCGCGGCACCTCCCACTGTCCTACCGCCTTGACCTTCTCTGGATCACACTGGACGCCACCGGCCGTCACATCGTGTCCGAGATACGAGGCACATTTCCGGAATAGCGAGCACTTTGTCGGTTTGAGCTTTAAACCGGCATTTGCCAATCGGTCAAACACATGGTGGAGGTTGGCCAACGCCTTCTCAAATGACTGACCGAAAATGATCACATCATCGAGGTAGACCAAACACTCCGTCCATTGCAATCCTCGAAGGACCAGCTCCATCAACTGCTCAAAGGTTGCTGGACTGTTGCATAATCCAAAAGGCATGACCTTGAGTCAAACAAGCCCTGACGGGTACTAAACGCCGTTTTGGAAGCATCCTTTGAGTCCATCTCGACCTGCCAATACCCGCTCGTCAGATCGATTGTGGAAAACCACTGGGCACCGGCCGGGGAATCCAACGTATCGTCGATCCTTGGAAGGGGGTACGCATCCTTGATGGTAACCTCATTCACACAGCGGTAGTCTACATAGAACCGGGTGCTGCCATCCTTCTTCGTGACTAGCACGACAGGGGATGCCCACGGGCTATTACTCGGACGGATCATGCCATCCCGAAGCATTTTCTCGACCTCCCTGTTCATCACCTCCTGTTTCGCCAATGCACAGTGTCTCGGGGCTTGCTTAATAGGGGGGTGCGTACCCGTATTAATCGTATGCCGCACGAGACCAGTATGACCTAACCTCTCACCAGGAGCGGTGAACAAAGAGCCATACCAGCAGAGCGTCTCTGCTACAGCCATCCTTTGTTTGTGGGTCAGAGCTTCATCCACCCCGTCCAACAGAGATTAAAGATAACCCGGGACCTCAGTCGGTTTGCTATTAACCTCAACTTCTGAGTTCTCTCGGATTTCTGCCAGCGCAACCTGCGTGACCGGTTCTAGCCACGCTAGCTCGGTACCAGCGTTGATGACCAGCTCTGCGTCTCTCGAGTTCACGACAGAGAGAGGAACGTCATGCCCGCTGGTATCCACCAGACATCGGGCCATGAGAGCTCCACTTCTTCCGTAACTCTTTTGAAATTTTGTAGTTGGCTCAGCCACTGCTAGCATGTCTTTGGGCCAGAGATCCTTGGCAAACTTACCCATTACCACAGTACCGTGGTTCGGAGCAAGTACCGTGCGGCATGCTGCATGCAGCACCCGCCTCTGCAACCCATTCTTCTCATGCAGCACGTGCAGGACATCGTCAATGGTCAGATGTCCTCTGGTTACATCAAGCTGACACCCTCGGTCACGCATAAAGTCCAGTCCGAGCAACCCTCCGCGAAGACTCGATTCCACAACAAGCAAGTTGTGGGTATACTGCCTGCCGTAAATGGCCAGGTCCGTGCACAGTCCCCCCCACCGCAGGGATATCATTTCCCTGCGCATCTACCAACGTCCTCTCTACTTCCTGCAAGCCAGGTCTACACGGGGGTAACGAGAGGTAGGTTGCCCGATCCAGTAGCGAAATTTTCGCGCCAGTGTCCACAGTGAAGTCAATCACTTGGCTGCAGCGTTCCACCGGAAGCTGCCAGACAGACCGCGGCCGAGGTCGGAGCTGACAGCTCGTTACCTGGGCAGCCCGTAGCCCGGAACAACCGCGTACTGGATGCGGGGGTGCAAATGGGCTGGCCACTACACGTTTCCCGAGTCCTTATCCAAGAACCGGGTCCAACGGCGTGGCTGACTCCCGCGAGAGTATGACGGAGCCTCCGGCTCCCGTTCACCGGTACGGGTAGGGCAGTGGCGTGAGATATGCCCGTGTCTGCGACAACGGAAACACTGTACCGCTTGGCCATCTGCCCGTGAATTTAGCCAACCTTTTTCACTGGCCCTATGCGGTGCGCATTTAGCGTCCTCCGCCATCAGTGCCTGTATTAAGGTGGTAATCTGTTCCAAAGCCGCAGCTAGCAGCTGAAACTCCGAAGATTTTATTACTGCGCCCTCGGATGGGATCTGTACCTTCCCAGGCTGAAGGAGATCACCCCCGATCGGCGCCTGTGTGGTGGCCACCAGGCGAGCTTCTGGTTTAAGACGAACGGATCCCCGTGTTGACCTCGTAATGGACTCGTACTGATCAGCGGCCCGCGCTGCGCATTCTGCCGTACCATCATCTCTGTCCATTACGTAAATCTTCTGGGCCGCGTCCGTAATCGCACGGAGCACCAGCCAGCGTGCACGTCTGCTGCACTCTAGTCGAGAGAGCCCGAGCTCAACCTTACCGACCAGCTGTTCTAACTCTCGTGCGAATTCAGTCCAGCTTTCTGTCGGCTGCTTTATCCGCTCATCGAGCCAGAGCGTCGGTCGAGTTTGGAGCCAGGAGGCTGCAGCCTGGCCGTCAACGCCCAGCGAATCTCTTCCTCGGAGGACTTACCCGTACATTCGTACAAAACGGCAGACGCCGGGTAGTCCAGGGCACCCGCCAGATGCGCTGCTCGCTCCGCAGCAGTCCAGCCATTGTGACGTGCTACGACGTCAAAATGCCAGAAAACGCGTCTAACGGCTCTGACCCTTGTCCAGAGAATGTGCGCAACCTCATTGGGGTCTGCGGCTTGGTATCCCCAAGCAGACCTTCGCGGTCCCAGCTAGACATTTCCGGCCCCCTGCCAAAGACCGGGTTAACGGGTTGATACCCCCGTCGCCCCTCGTCAGGGCGATTCGCTGCTCCACCTGTTAGACTTGCCCACGGGGTAGACGTGCTGGGGCACGGTGGGGCGAGCGACTCAGCCTTCCACCGTCTACTCCCACTGACGTCCGGCCGTCTTGGGACAGTCTCGAATGGGGAGATACCATGTACCATCGCTGAGCGATGAGCATGGGACTCATGGCTCACGACCGGGAAACCCATGGTTTCCGGCTGGCCTCCCACATAATAGTCGGGCAATGCATCCATCAGCCCCAGACCCGCAGTTACTCCGTCATCCCAATTCCGAGGAACCCGATCTGCCGCCGAGACTTGAGGGGCCTTGGCACTTATCTCCTACCGGGTAGAACTATCTACTGGCAAGCAGACGCCAAGAACATCATCCCTCGTTGGAAAGGAGACACTGCGACGTGTCTTTTTCAGTGCAGGACGTTTCGGTGCAGTGGCAGCGGACGTACGCTCAGCCACTGCAACACTAGGGGTCTTCACAGCCCCTGCAACCACAGCCGGGTGCCGCCGCGCGGCACCAGCCGCACGCTTGCCTACTGGCCCGGACCTGGTAGCGAGTGGAATTTGCTTAGAGCACAAGCCAACACGACCCTGCCGGAAGTAAAGTTACTGCTGTCTAGAATCCACCAGCACATGGGCTTCCTGCTCGCTCTTTGTGTGAATCCTAGTCACGGCACCACTGTGACGTTTGAGCCAGTCACGGCCTCAAAGTGCCACAGGTTCGATCTTAGATTCACACGCAGACGCGAGCAGGTACCGAAGACAACAATACCAAGTTACGTGTTCAAACCGGGAACGCCGGTGCATTTATTGGCCCGCCGACCAACAGGCCAGTGGCCATAAATACTACACAAACTTGGGCTGAATGCCCAGAAACAGAAACAGTAATCACACAGTAACAAGCAATACGACTCGAAGACTCAGCATGTCTGCGTGCAGAAACGGTCAAGCCGTCAGTAAGCACCGGGCATAGGGTGAGTTTAGGAGTGAAGAGCGTGATCGTTTATCTTACCACTCGCTGATCCTCGCGTTGTGTATCTCGGAGCACCTGGAGAGAAACACTAGTGCTCACACCAGTGCCCACACCAGTGCCCACTTCTACTGCGAGAAACAGCAGCTTATATACTAATAGTTGTCACGTGATACAGGGATTCACGTCGCGTGACGTAGGTGAAACCTTACATCCAAATCCCGTTGGGACGCGGGTCACGTAATCCTGGTGACCCTTGACAGCTACATATATATAAATTGGTGTGTGTTGTGTGTTAGACGACTGATCAAAGATGAAAGCGCTTGTGTAAAATGTCGGATTATACTTTTTTCACTATAATAGGAAACCCTATTATCTACTTCTGATATATATGATAGCCGACTGCGTCTGGTACTTGCTCTACGCGNCTCCTGCCGGGTAGAACTATCTACCGGCAGGCAGACGCCAAGGACATCATCCCTCGTTGGAAAGGGGACACTGCGACGTGTCTTTTTCAGTGCAGGACGTTTCGGTGCAGTGGCAGCGGACGTACGCTCAGCCACTGCAACACTAGGGGTCCTCACAGCCCCTGCAACCACAGCCGGGTGCCGTCGCGTGGCACCAGCCGCACGCTTGCCTACTGGCCCGGACCTGGTAGCGAGTGGCATTTGCTTAGAGCACAAGCCAACACGACCCTGCCGGAAGTACAGTTACTGCTGTCTGGAATCACCAGCACATGGGCTGTCTTCCTGCTTGCTCTTTGTGTGAATCCTGGTCACGGCACCACTGTGACGTTTGAGCCAGTCACGGCCTCAAAGTGCCACAGGTTCGATCGTGGATTCACACGCAGACGCGAGCAGGTAGCGAAGACAACAATACCAAGTTAAGTGTTCAAACCGGGAACGCCGGTGCTTTTATTGGCCCGCCGACCAACAGGCCGGTGGCCATAAATACTACACAAACTTGGGCTGAATGCCCTGAAACAGAAACAGTAATTACACAGTAACAAGCAATGCAACTCGAAAACTCAGCATGCCTGCGTGCAGAGACGGTCAAGCCGTCAGTAAGCACCGGGCAGAGGGTGAGTCCAGGAGTGAAAAAGCGTAATCGTTTATCTTACCACTCGCTGATCCTCGCGTTGTGTATCTCGGAGCACCTGGAGAGAAACACCAGTGTCCTCCCCAGCGTTTTCCTCAACTGCGAGAAACAGCAGCTTATATATGCTAACAGTTGTCACGTGGTTAAGCCACGTAATCATCAAACAAGATACAGGGATTCACGTCGCGTGACGTAGTCACGTGGTTATGCCACGTAACCATAAAACAAGATACAGGGATTCAAGTCGCGTGACGTAGTCACGTGGTTATGCCACGTAACCATAAAACAAGATACAGGGATTCAAGTCGCGTGACGTAGGTGAAACCTTACATCCAAATCCCGTTGGAACGCGGATCACGTGATCCTGGTGACCCTTGACCGCTACATATATATTTACCTCAAACGATGAAACGGTCTCTCTCGCCTTCATGTGCTCTCGCAGAAAGCCTAACTGATTTACCACCCATTCCTGGTACTTCGTTTTTTGTCGCCTTTCGCTGCCTGATGCAGCAGGCTTGACCAGTCGACTGTATTGTGTCCTGAGGGACTTCATGGTCTTAGCCACCTCTTCCGCTGAAAAAGACATGATAATGAATAATGACGGCCGGACGCACGCTCATGCGATTCTACAAGCTGCATCTGACTGTGTCATATGAGCTAAAAATAGTAATAATAAACAGTAATTAAGATTTTGGCGTAAAAGGTGCAAGGCAATATTATTCATGGGTTGATCGAACACCAGAAATCAGATGTAAAAGATGTTGTTTCATGATTGCAGTGTGTTGAAAGTATACGATGATCCATACACTGTATACTGTATTACTGTATCCGGAGCGAATAATATAGATCATACCTGCCAACCTTTGTAAAAGAGAAAGCGATAGGTTTTAAACATTGTTGTAAATTGGTGCATTCTCCGGCATTTATCAAATTCACGCACATTTGCATATATTTTACAGCATTTTAGTAATGATAGGTGCATGCAGGAGTGATGGAGAGTTCAGGGATTGTGCATATATTTGTTACAAAATTTGTTTTGTGGTAAATTATACAACTATAGTAGCAGCTTCTAAAATCGGTAGACTACCGCTTGAATCCGTATGGTTGGCAGGTATGATATATAGATGATTTAATTTTCATGACTCATTCCTAGATGCCATTATTAATAAATAGTGTTTTGAGTTTAGCACTATCAACTGTGTGTTTAAGCTGGTTATATTTATTATAGTGACTGAAGTGAGTTTATCGCAACTTCCGGTTCAGCATTAAATCGCTGCTAAAAATATGTGTGTGTTATATTATAGTATTTAATTGTTTTGGCAATATATCGATTTGATATTTGTGCAATAAAAATTTTTTGAATTTGAATTTGAATTTGATATTATGTAGGCATCATCTACTCAGTACTCTATACTATTACTAGTGAGTAGTGTTGAATGATATTGTCTTGCCAAGCGTAAAGGAAGAAGATTATGCAATGCAATATATTGTGAATTAAGTAGCAGTTATCTTTTTGTGATTTGCAGTGGAGATTGGTTCAGCAATGGAATATCTCCGCATTCCTCCATTAAAAAACAAATTGAAAAGGTGTAATTATAATTGCAACATAACGAATGTAAAATAATAATAAATATAACAACAACATATTGCTGTTCATCTTGTAATAAGTCCATCGGAATTAATGATAATATTAAAAGTAATTTCGCTATATATCATGAATGTAAAATATAGAGAGATGGGGTGGGGCACTTGGGGGGGGGGGTGCGTGCGTGCGTGATATATATATATATATATATATAGAGAGAGAGGGAGAGAGACACACACACAGAGGGTGAGAGATACACACAGAGGGGGAGAGACACACACAGAGAGAGATCGAGATGGATACAGAGATACAGAGGGCGAGAAACAGAGATACAGAGTGAGAGAGAGAGAGATACAGAGATACAGAGTGAGAGAGAGAGAGATACAGAGATACAGACAGAGAAAGAGAGAATACTGAATAGTGAATAGGGATACAGTAATAAGTCAGTATTACAGAGAGTATCCGTTCGTATACATGTCACATATTTTACCACTTACGCGTTTTTCCCAACTCTGCTGCTATCTCAGCGATAGCGGCCCGCTTCATCGTCCGATTGTGGTAGTGTTTCAACCCTGTGTCATACAGGCAGGGCCGTTCCTGCCACAAGATTACTAAATATTCGTCTGCAGTCACTGAAAAATCCGCCATTGTGTAGCGCTGATCAGTGATCACATGATATGAGGAGTGCATTTGATTGGCTGATTGGCCGCCACTAGTTGCTCAGAATAGAACAGTGGGCAACTGGACGCCACTGACGATTTTCCAGTTGCTTTCAGTCGAGTCGGCTCGCAAGCGCGCTTATGTCGACATCGATTTTACGGCAACTAGTCGCTGCCGGTCGCTTCCAGTTTCTCGAAATCCAGTTGCTTCCAGTCGAGTTGGCTCGCAAGCCCGACATTAGCGCCCCTTTATATGATACAATAAATTATCCTCATCGATCATGTATGTTGATAAACACTTTAGTTCTTTAGCTGAAGTTGTTGTAGAGGTGAGAGCTGTGCGTATCTTGTAGAGTTGAGGGTCAGTGAATTGACCTTGTTTGATAGCTTCCAGTGATAATGAGCGTGAGCTTTCGTCATGTAGTTGCTCTTCATTGCTTGCTGATATGAGTTCAATAAGCCCCTCCTCATGGTGCTGCGGCTCTGCATGCAGTGTACTTTTATTCATGTTTTTTGTTTGTGGTGTGGTTAGTATATTGATTTCTGTGGCTGCGTGGCATTCGTCCATAGTATCCTCGTTTGCAGGTATACGAGATAGGTGTTCTGCATTAGCATTCGACTTACCAGCCCGGTACTGAATATGTGGTTGATACTCACTGATTACTGTCGCCCATCGCAACAGGCGCGCATTTTTCAAATTAGGGCTCGTTAATAGATACTGTAGAGGTCGATGGTCCGTGTAAATAGTGAATGTTGCCCCAGCTAAATAACGACGAAGCTTTTGTAATGCATATATGATAGCAAACCCTGCTCGTTCTACTACTGGCCATTTCCTGTGCCCTTCGTTTAACTGATGACTGACATATTGAATTACGACTTCCTTACCCTCATCATTGATTTGGGAGAGCACTGCTCCCACTGCAAAATTACTCGCATCTGTTTACAAATTATACGGTTTTGAACTGTCAGGATAGGCAAGTATCGGTGCGTTAATAAGCATGGATTTGAGGACCTGCAAAGCATTTTCAGTTTCGCTATTCCAAAAGAAATGCACATGCTTTTTGGTTAGATTGGTTAGAGGTGCTGCAATTTTAGCAAAAAGACTTGATGTGCGAACGATAATAGGAAGCCATTCCTAGGAAGGAGCGAACTTGTCTCACATTTAGTGGCTGCTTTAATTGTTTGATAGCAGGCACCTTATCAGGATCAGGCGAAATGCCCTCTGGTGAAATGACATGGCCTAGATATTTCACCGACTGCTATAAGAAAATACATTTGGCTGGGTTTAACTTTAACCCTGCTTGATGTAACCAATCAAATACTTCCTGGATGTCCAAGAGGTGCTGTGAGAATGTTTCAGAGTGAATTATGATATCGTCTATATATGGGATCGCAGATTTTTGGTTGAAGCCCTTCTAGAACTGTATTTAAGAGTCTCTAAAAGACACTAGGCACATTAGCCAAGCCAAATGGCATTTTGAAGTATGAGTAACTGTGCCTATATGTCACTATGTCTCTATACTTTTCATTCATGGGAATCTGAAAATACCCTGATTTCAGATCTAGGGTAGAGTAGAACTGTTAGTTTCCCAGTGAAGCCAAAACATCGTCTATGTGCGGGAGTGGATATGAATCCTTCTTAGTAACCTTGTTTAATTTACGGAAATCAACCACTAAACGACCGAGGGGTCTCCCTTTTTTGGTACAATGAATGCAGGTGAGCCCCACTCACCTTGAGAAGGTGCTATAATGCCAGCTCGTAACAATCTGTCCAAATGTGTATTCATTGCCTTGCGATAGTTAATTAGTGTCCGGTATGGCTTTTGTTGGATTGGTGGAAGGCCTTGGGTATCTATTCTCATCTTTACTAGGTGTGTCTGTCCAAGATCAATGTCGTTTTCCGCAAATATGTCTTTATTTGTGCTGACCAGTGCTTGTATCTTGGAGCGGCTTTGTCCTTCCAAATGCTCCAAGTTGACTTGAGGTAAGCAAGCTGGCGTGTGATTGACTGGTTTGGTATCAACTTGATTGATGAGATCATGGCGTATAGTAGGCAGAAATGGCTTGGTAGGCAGTGAGTGATGCGTAATGTTAGATGCTAGAGCTAAAACTAGCAAATACTTCGTGTCATGCATAATCACATTACCTTATGACAAAATAAACTCTAGTTCCTCCCATTTCACTGCTCGTTGTCTTATAAAAGGCATTTGGAAATACCTCCAATGTTGTTCAAATTCTTGGATGTCAACCGTTGCGGTGCTGCGGTACAACGGTACGGGTGTAGCAAATATAAAAACATGTGACGTCACCTAACCGAAATTGTTTGGCAAACAGTTCGGCGTTGGTGCCAGATTACTAGATTTTGCACCTCTTTCTTGTGGCTTTTAAGCAAACGTGCAGTGAAATGGGAGGAACTAGAGTTTTTTGCCATAAGGTAGTGTGATTATGCATGAGACGAATTATTTGCTAGTCTAGTACTGGAGAAATTAGCGTGTAGATGCGCATAGTGCGGTTTAAATCCGTATGGTCCCAATGAAGTGTGGATTCAATGTACAGTGTGAAGTGTGGATTCCCCTGGGGCCGATTTCACGAAGCGTGATTAACTTTAATTATGATTAAATCACTAATCATAATTAACCTCCTGTAATTATGATTTGTTAATCATACTTGAAAATCTGTTTCACGAAGCTATTTAAGTACATATTTAACTAATCACATAATTAGCTGACTTAAACATGAATTACACTGTATTTAAAATGGCGGACAACGCCAAAAGTATCTGCAAATTCGGCACATGAAAAGGAATTAATTTGCAATTATAATGACTAAATCAGTACAGCTAATCTTAGATAATTTAAATTTCCTTGAGAAAAAATTGAAGTAAAATTTTCAATTGTAAAATCTGCAGCGTACTTAATATACTAGTACTACCTACATACTACTACTATTAGTACTAGTACTACTACTAGCAACTAATTATGATTAGTGGATTTAATCATGCTCCTGAGTAGAATTAAATATTGTGATTAACTTAATCATGATTAAAGTTAATTACGCTTCGTGAACCCCGGCCCCAGGTATCAAGAAAAAGAATTTGAAAATTGTTTTATTGTACTAATACTATGTTAATTAACCTATTACATGTATTACCTGTGTGATACTTGGCGCATCTTTTAGTATGATTTTTGGCCTAATTTTTAGCCAAATCAGGTGTAAACATTTAAAAAACGATTACACTTTTTGATAACGTTATATAGAACAGTTGTATTTAAAGGTATAGTCAGGTAGATGTAAAAAAACATGACAAATAAAATTTTATAGGTTTTAAAAATATTTGATTCTAAATTTGGGCAAAAATTGTCTTAATAGCTGCAGGCCTACCAAGTTTCAAATTCAATTCCGTTATGGAGTTATAACACTTTGCTTAAGTTTTTTTGTATTAAAATATGGATTAGCTAAAAAATTACAAAACAAACAAATCGAATGAAATGTGTTTGTTTACATCTGTCTGGTTCTATGCATTTAATAACATGTAAGTTTCTTGGCAGCCATATTGGATCACTCAAAATTAAGTTTGTAGATAACTGAAGAACTATGTTTATGATGTACTTTCATTAAAAAGTTATAAACATACATGCCTTTTATGGGTATGTGCTTCAAACAACTGTATCCAGCGACTATTAAATATAATGACTGATTGATTCTGCCTGTTCAATCACTGGCCAATCTTAAACATTGACCATGCAGTCTTCAGCACTTAACAATCTGTCTTTGAATTTGGTCAGTCTCAATTACTTGTTGATCAGTTGGATCAGTCTTGACTGCTTGTCAATCGGTCTTGAATCTTGTTGATCGATCTGGATCAGTCTTGATTACTTGTTGATTGGTCTTGAATCTTGTTGATCGATCTGGATCAGTCTCGATTGCTTGTCGATTGCTTAGGATCAGTCGCGATTGCTTGTCGATTGCTTAGGATTAGTCTCGAATGCTTGTCGATTGCTTAGGATCAGTCTCGATTGCTTAGGATCAGTCTTGTTGATCAGTCTCGATTGCTTGTCGATTGCTTAGGATCAGTCTCGATTGCTTGTCGATTGCTTATTAAGCTAAACACCTAGGAGCTCAACACCTCCTTTCGGCAACACTTCTCTGGTATCCCGTCTCATCTGGATTCCCCACTGTTTACAGTGTACTATATAGTGTATATCTACTGTATGCAGCCCAATTCAGGGTCTGAAATGAACGATAGTCCGGATCGAGTTAAGTACTCCCTGATTTACTGTCGGACTCCCTGATTTGAATTCTGAAATTTGAATTACATACATTGGATAAGTCGACAAAATGACGACTTACGCGTAAGTCGACACAAATATACTTGTCCCTAAAGTGTCGACTTATGCGAGTTTTACTGTAATTGCACTGTGGAAAAATGTTTCTAACCAGATAGGGAGAGATTTGAGCTGTGTGTGCCCATGGCACAGAGCAGGTATTGTTTGTAAATAAATATTTCTTGATACTTACCATGGGACATTATATGTCTATTTGTTTAAAAAATAAAGTGTAACCACCTCTCTCTCCACCGCTTTTTCTCTCACCTGTTGTGTACACGGACTATGGTACTGGGCCTCGTGATTGCGAATGTGTGGAGCATTGATGTTGTCAAATGGTGGCCTCGCTGCAACGCCCTGACCGTAGCCACACCACTTTAGTTTGGAGTAAACTGTTTTGCGGAAAACGGCTAGGCCGGCTCTCAACTCGTCGACGAGTGGCTGGTAAATGCTGTTGTACGAAGCCTCGGCTGTGTGTCTTTCACCAGTTATAGGACGTTTCAGCACCCTTATCTTTATATTAGGTCTGTCCATACTGGCCATTACAGTCTGGTAGCGTGACATGGCCAGATGGTTTGCAATTTCTTTCTGCATCCGCAGGGTGGCTGTAGCTGTGAGTGCCAGGGGTTTAGCTGATGCGAATATTGACTTCAATTGTTTCAGTTCCTGGTATTTTCCCCTGAATCCTGACCCCCCAATTCACAACGCAATGGGTCTCGTCTATTACCAGATGCGTGATACAATCCTGCCACTCTTGATTGCGGAAAAGTTGGAATGCCTGCTTTGTGATAAATTTCTTAGGATGGCCTATGACATAGCAAACATCTCCACTACCAATCTTTTCTGTGACTTTTTTACGCCGTTCATTATTATTCAGCAACTGGTCATCAAGCTGAATGGCTGCAGACCCGTGATGGGCTAACTGTTCTGTGATTATAGCGTTCAGCGGAGAAATAATACAGATAGCAGAGTTTTTGCCATGCACCAAGTCCATGTAGTCGGGTAGGGATTCAAAGACAAGCGACTTTCCAAATCCAGTATACCGATCGTGTCGGAATATGCGGCACTACGTAAACAGTTCACCTGTCCTGGCTTTAAAAAAGAAAATTCTGTTTCTCGACGCATGTTAATCATACTTAAAACCTTTTGGCTTCTGTAAACAAACTTGATGTCGCTTTCAAAAGTCGCCGACAAATGTGGCCACGCTGCCATTTTGACCAATTTTCCAGGGACCTAAACTGGTAGCGATTGGTCAGTCGTAACTCGCCAATAGCTACCAAGTTTTAAACGGCACCCACCGGTCGTTAGTGTAGCGTGTGGAACTGTTGACCGGGTACCAGTCTATGCTGAGAGGTGGGACAGTTACGAGATCAAGGTAATTTTTGCATTCTTTCTGGATATTTTTGGGTAAAGCAGCATAAACTTAAAAGTTAATGTTATAAAGAATAGGAAATTAAATATAATAAATATAATTTAGGAAATTAAAAATCATTAATATTTAAGGATCTTTGTGGCTGACTGGGATATTAATTTTCTGAGCCACACACACATTAATTTAAACAACCACACACACATTCTGTGTTGTCTGTTTTATGTCAAAACTAAAGAAAATAGTTAGAAAGAAGTTTCTTTGACGGTTCTTTCAAACCAATGCGTCAATGCATCAATCGCTGCATCTTTGCTTCGTTTCGCTTACCTTTGCTGCTCGAGCAAGCAAAATACACATGTTCCCTTTGTTTCGCTGACACACACGCACAGACACACGCACACACACACACTCGATGAACGTCGAAGTAGCGTTATTGTGTTCTGTTTCATATAGAAACTCAAGAAAATACTCGACAAAGTTTGTTTGACGGTTCTTTCAAACCAAATATATTGATAGGAAGAAAGTCAACATGATATACTAACAACTAGGTTACAAATTGATACAATATAAAACTATACAGACATATGCACACGCGGACGTGCACGCGCGCACACACACACACACACACACACACTCGATCAACGTCAGGATCAACATCGAAGTAGCTCAGATAATTAGCAAGCCAAATATGTTCACACTCGTTGTTTATACTATATGTTCATACTCCAATGAGGTTGGCTACTCGTTGTTGAGTTTAGCGACTTCTTTCGCAATCTCTTGATCGTTAGTGAGAGTTTGGGTCGTTTGGCGCAGGTTGAAGGTGTCCTGTTAAGATAGAGAAAAATAAACGTGACATTACACTATGGAAGAGGCATGGGGAAGATCTGGAATATCTGTTATAGGAAGAAGTAAGAACGCGAGTATTGAAGGGCGAAAACTTATTGGCAAAATGTACAGCACTTGGTGAATATCAGATTAATATTATGAGATTTGCAATAACTTTGATTGTTTTTAAAATGAATGTTCTGTGACCGTACCTTTGGGTGATAGCATATTGTGGTGGCATCTCATTGACGCTATCCTGTCTGCAACGAAAAAGAAAGACGTTGGGTTGTCATTAAAACGACAATGGTTGCTTGAGGGTCATGAAGTATTGAAATATGTCTCATTGTCGGGAGAAAGTCATGTGTGTCCCCAGTGGAATGCGGCATGAATACAAAAGGGTGTATTTGTGGTGAATAGTTTGGTTTTCGTGCATTAGACATAATTTGCACTTGATATGTGTTCTCAGCGCATTCAGAATGGTTGTAATGAGATATTGGTGACACTTATTACCTAGACGAACTTTGAGGTTGTGTGTCTGGTATGAACTCTTCATCGGATGTGTGCGCTAGCAGCACTTGGTGTGATGTGCCAGACAGCAGGCGTTGGTCCGATGTGTGGCTGAGCACGTGTTCGTCCGATGGGTCGCGGAGTAGGTCATGCTGTTCCATTCTGTCGTTAGGACTGTAAATTGTTTGTATGAGAATGATTCGCATAAAGGTCTTATTACGGATGCACATGGTTGTAAACATGTGATGATTTTTTAAGTAATATAAGTCAAATTTGAAGAACAATGAGAACTGGTTAAAGTGTGTGATAAATTACTGAGCAATAGATGAAGTGACGAAGTGGGTAGTGAAATGTATGAATGTTCTCGATGATATGCGGTGGCTGTAAGAGTGTTTATTTTGGGTGTGAAACGTCATGTTGAGTATGTTATATTGTTGGCATTTCCCATAAATCCGGAAATAGTGTGGAATGTGAGAAAATGAAGGCGTTGAAGTCATGTGTATCTGTTGTTGTGAGGTGTGGTGTGTGCGTACATTGTCTGTTAGGCATGCATGATGTGAATCAAGGTGTAGGGTCACTATTTATAACTGTATATAGTTTATGTGCAATGCATGGTGATAACAGTTCGGTTTGGATGCGAAATTAACGTAGATATGAGCAAAAGTCTTGTCCTGTGTAGGTTTTGTGATGTATAAGGTCTACTTACAAGTCTTTTGCTGTCACTTCTTCTTCATCGGCCTCAGCATTTTGGAATAGCTTCACTGCTTCCATTGCGTGTTTGTTTCTGTACATTAGGAAATATTATGTTATTAAAGAAATGAATAGTTGGAACTTAGCCATGCCAATATGGTTGGTAAGAGTTTGTAGCATGAGCATAAAAAATAACACATTGAAAGACATTGCGCAATTTGTTGTCGATATTGAAATGCGAACAGGGGTAGAACATCATAGTATATAAAGTTTGTTAGAAAAGCGATGGTTGGTATAAAGCAGTGAGCGTGTAAACCGTAGGGAGTTTTTGCTTGTGAATCACTACGGCATGAGTACGTTTTTGGAGTAAGTGATGCGACTGCGTTGCTAGAACATTTTGTGCAATTTTTAGTTATAGGAAGACGTTGATAGCAGTACTAGAGAGATAAGGCGAAAAGCGAACATTGAGAGTTGTGTATGGTCTAACTTTTGACTGAGCTGATTCCCTTTGTGTGCGCCGGGCTAACATATATTGACAGCATTGGCAATATAATATGTATGAATGGCGACAGAAGAGGAAGAAACGTAGCAATGATATAGTAACACATGATGTAACCCTTCGATAGAAATGCTTACCTTGTATTCATTAGTTGATGTTGGTAGTGTATGAGGCTGACATTGTGGCTTTTCAAAGCTGCGACAAATTGCTGTCCCTCCTCTCGGGTGAGATGTTTATAATTGTTCTTTGGGAAAAAGTAGTTCTGTTATATAAGAAAGAAATAGGCAGGACGAATGAGTGTCTCTCGGTGAATTCTTGCAAAGGTATGAGACAAGGTGCGAGTAAGGTAAAGTGCTAAAATTTTAAGCACAAGTGCGTTTGAGAAAGGTCATAGTTGGTATCTACTCGAGAAAAACGTGTACTTTAACTGAGATGCAGATTTTGAGGAAGGCAAGATAGCGAGGAATGTGCTACATTCGAATCTGGATGTATCTACATGTGACTTTGCAATAATGAAAGGATATAAAAGTAGTACCATGAATTAGTTTCCAGGGCGTTTGAACGTTCCAACACTTTGCCCAGTTGCATCCGTTGTAGTTGGCGGAAGGCCTATAATCCACCATCTTTGTTTTTGATGTGGTGTATTTGTTGTTCGTGTCGCATGGATGTGATGGATCCTGGCGACAGTAGAATCCATTGTGCGGGGGTTTTCCTAATCAGAGGACGAGATTGTTGCAGATGCTGCGCAGTGTGTAGATGAGCAGTGCTCATTGCGCCAGACGCAGCAGCTAAGTCTAGGTCAGCAATCTATGAGAAACAGAACAAAAGTAAAGTTAATACAAGAAATCGTTAACATACGAATGAGTGTTTATAGGGGCAGAGAATTGACAGGGATTGCAAAGAGCAAGCGATATATGTTCTTGGTGGGAAAAGGTGACTGTCGAAATCAGACTTACAATGAGGCGTTTGTTAGAGTTGAGAGAAAATCCCTGCATGAGTCCTGTGTGGATGATACACATCTTGATGAAACTTGCAGCAGCGTGCTGAGCACGCTCGTCAATTATAAGTGGGAGCACTTCATCAAGGACATAACTTCCATCTTTATGGCATTTAGCCAGAAAGAAAAGAGCAGCCATCGGTGCCGAAAGACGAAGAATTTGTCTTTTAGCCTTACTATACATGGCTATGGCATGTAAAAAAACGGAAAAATATTGTAATATTATTACACGAATGTCTACATCATGAGAAAAAGTGACGATTTCGTGTGGTTATGTTGGTGTGAATGATGGAAGTTTGAGTTAAGTAAAGTTCTGGTACAGTTTCAAGACAAATACGAGTGTTTATAAAAAGAAAGTCTGGTGCATTGTGCTGCTGACGAATTGGAAAGAGTGGAATGATGTAGAGACATGTGTTAAGATGAATGGTATAACTTCTTACAATGTGGGTAAAGTTGGAAGACGAATATATGACGTCAGAATGATGACATGAGAGAAGAGCGAACATAAAAAGAATAAGTGGCAATAAATAGACCCTTAAAGAAATGTTAAATGCCTTTAAACAGACCTGTGAGTGCCGAGACGAGTGTACTTTCAACAAGTGTTTCAAGATAGCCTTGATATTCATTATATTTTTCCTCGAAGAAGCACATGTTGTGTGGTGCAGCAGTTTCGTCTATGATGTAGACCATTGCGCCTGAATGTGTCGTTGTGGTGGCTGACTGCGTCGTAGGCCTATGCTCTTTAACAGTGATGAAGATGTGTTTGACGAGTAGACCTGAAACAGCCAAGAAATAAGGATAAAGAGGCGAAAATAGACAATTATGTTTTTTGAGTATGTAACGGATTTCCGCTCTCTCTCTCTACCTAACTACCCGACTCGACTACTACCATTGGCCGTGGTATACGTCCGGTTGCCGTTGTCGCCGCGCACCCTGACAGGGCCGTTACTCCCCATCCTTTCCGATTCGGATCACTAGGATCGCGACGAGGCCGAGGCAGTCAAACACCCGAGCGCCGAGAAAAGGGGGGTTCCGGTCGTCCAGTGAGATACGGAGGGGGGGGTGCCGGTCACGAAGTGAGAAGTGAGAAGTAGAAAGTAATAAGTATTTATTCGGTAATGCGTACTAAACAAGCAGTTAACACATTAACCAATTACACAGCAACTGTTACAGCACGTTCGCTCCGAGCCAGACTCTAGTCATCATTGCACGCGATTCGACACGTAAGACCATCACGCCACCGTAACATGCGAACTAACAATTACCACAGGTAATTTAAACGCCAGTGCCTATACATCAGAAATACGTTTGGATAATAGATCACTTCGCTATACCCTAGACGGTCTAACGAGCATCGTCCTCGCGGTGGCGACCCCTGGTGTACAAAAGATGTGTACACGTACATATACACTACCTACACATACAGCTACGTATAATTACTACACTCTTAGTGTAGGCCTACAGCCATCTGCATGAGCAGATCACTTCGCTATTCCGTAGACTGTCTAACGAGCGTCGTCCTCGCGGTGGCGACCCCTGGTGTACAAAAGATGTGCGGAAGCTCGATTCGCGGGGGAGAATGCAAATTGTTGAGGAAAAACCCTCAAGTGTCAGCGTTAGCTTAAACCGTAGGCCTATAGTAACGCGAGTGTTTACAAGCGCACTCACAAACCGATGTGTCTGCGCACACTCACCGCTATAATGATCACTATCAGTGTAGGCCTACAGCTACATATACATACTAGC
>NW_014578671.1:27153-44766 GCF_000485595.1 Priapulus caudatus
TCACCTCTACACTGTCACTGAGGCTACATGCAGACGTACAGTATTGTGTACATTCCGTACATAAATCCTACAGTACCACACTAGTAGTAGTACTACTAATAACGTACGCGCACTACGAAGCACTGATAATAGCACTACAATAAGACTGCAATAAGACTACGAAGCACTGATAATAGCACTACAATAAGACTGCAATAAGACTACGAAGCACTGATAATAGCATTACAATCTACTGTACGCGCACGGTTAACATCGGACGCATTCTAAAAACACAACTGCACCGCCATAACTCTCCGGCGTATCTCTTTCTTCGCGCCGTTTTCTCTATTGTTTTCACTTCTTGGAACCATCCTCGCGGAGGGTACCCACAAATTGCTCATTGCGGGAGATCCCCCGCTAGCGCCATCTCTCGTGAGCCAAAAATGAAACGCACGATGCCAAAAGCGAATCTGCTACAAGTACAATACGTCGTGTGAGTACAAAGTAAACATGCATGTCAATGTGGAAATACTGTGAAAGAGTTAAATTTTGGCACATGTTAGTGTAGACCGAGAACATGATATCTTACATAGTACGTCTTTAAACTGGTCGGCTATATCTTGTGAATGCTTGTCGGGATTTTTCACAGCTTGATAGGCCAGAAATAAGGGTTTTGGAAAGAGCCAGAGGAATCGACTGCTGAAACCCTTGGATATGTGTTGGTGTTCACTTAAGAGTGGATAGGCTGATGCTAGCTGCGTAAATGCGGCGATGCTCAGGCTGGTTCTTTTCATAGCGAAGTTTGCTTTTTGTGTTACTAGAGAGAAAAGAGAAAAGCATATAAGACGATGAAATGTATCATGGCAAAACCCAGACGCATTGTTAATGTGTTGGACTTGTAAGAAGAGTATACAGGTACACCGACAAATACAAATATGACATAGGGCGAGTGTAAATAGTAAGTGAACGACAGATAGGAATGGGAGGTGAAACAAAACGCACGGCACGGCTGGAGAAAGCAACTACAATGGGTAGATATGATTTCGTAATGGAATAGCGAAATGTAAGTACATAATAAAAATGTCGCTAATCCTGTAAAAAATGTACCTGTTCTGCGGGTCTAAGAAAGGCTATTGTACATTTGTAGGAACGTAGAATATTCATGGCTCTCTATGATGCCCTTCGATGAGGTGTAAAGGTTGATTTGTGACAAGAAATATGTCAGCTCATTAAATAAGCCTAACAGTGAGCAATAATAATTAACCCTAACCCTAACCTTAACCGCTGAGCGCAGATCTTGCACGCAGTTCCGCGGCAATGTCCTACGACAGTATGCAGCGCTGGCAGCTATGGATCCGTGCGCCGAATGCATAGGTCAGTGCACGGAACCATAGCTGCCAGCGAACAGTCCGGAATTTTAGGGGAGACACAGAGGGCAGAGATTTGGGACGTGGGAGGAACTGGCGATTAGATGGGGGGTCGTACAGATGGGGGGGGGCGAGAGCAAAGGTTTTGATTTTGCGGTGGTTCCATTTCCGTGTGGTCTTAGGCGTGTTTCTTCCCCATGACGCCTGTCCTATGTAGCACTTGATATGTGAACATTAGAGAGATCGCACCATGATTGCATGAAGAAATGGATGACGATGTTGTACGAGAGAGTATGCGCATTATGTGGCTATTCGTAACATCGAACTGATTTCTCTGCGTATTGCTCTGCTCTGTGCTGCTACAGAACGTCATGACGGCAGTGCCTACGTCGTGTTGAAGGGAACTGTCGACAGCCGTCATGTTGAAGATGTCGGCAACGTTGTTTTGCCTGAAGTTCTTCATGTAACATGATGTTCTGCACACAATGGCCAACTTCGTCAATATGATCGATTGAGATGACATTTGTCACGCGTAGTTAGACTTATATTGCTGAACGGCGCATATATGACCGCCGGAGAATGTATATCTGTACAGCCAGCTGTACATGAGCCGGCAAAGGCAAAGTCTGCTGAGGCAGTTGCAAGTATAACACACAAAGAAACCATCGAACCATGAAGAACACAGGGGGGACACAGAGGGCAATCAGAAGTGTCCTTAACAACTCGTCGTCGAGCTGTTGTCCATGCTGCTTGAGAAGGGCGGAGAGAACATTTTTAGCACTCCCAATCATTCTCTCCCAAGCTCCTCCCATGTGGCTAGCGTGTGGCGGGTTAAAACTGAACGGAATCCAGTCGCAGTTCTCCTTCAACAGTTCGACAGCAATCTTCTTATTGTCCATTTCAGACAACGCGGTGGTGAGTTCATTTTTCCCCCCAATGAAATTTGTCCCCCTGTCAGAGCGTAATAACCTTATTACACCCCGGCGGCGGTAAGCATTCAAGAAAGAGTCTGTATCTAAGCTGTTGGCCGTTTCGATATGAATGGCTCTTGAGGACATACAACTAAACAACACCCCCCATCGCTTTTTATCTGACCTTTTTTTTCTTATAAGCCATGGCCCAAAATAGTCAACTGCGCAGTATGTAAACTGTGCAGCGGGTTCTAAGCAGTCTACCGGTAGATCGGCCATCTTTTGCCCACAGGTTGTGCCCCGTAACATGCGACAAGTGACCCAGCTAAGAATATAGGATGTCACAGCAGCTCGACCCCCAACAATCCAAAATCCAGCCTGTCTTGAGCTATTAAGCGTCATTCCGCGCCCTGCATGTCCCTCGACCCTATGACAATGGTCAATTACTAAGCTTGTGATATGACTACTGCGGGGAAGTAACACATTTTGCTTGACTAAGGAGGGTAGGCTAGCACGTTTGATCTTCCCACCGACTCTGAGAATTCCATTCTCGTCCAGGAAGGAATCCAGGGTACATAGGCTACTACTCATCCCCACAGGGTTGAGTCTATGTTTGTCCTTGGCCGGCGTCTTCAATGCACGGATCTCCCTGGGAAAAGCCCCGTCCTGGGTGACTCTAACGATCGACTGCTCGGCTATCTTCATCGCCTCCACACTTACTGACTGGTAAGGACTAATTGCGGGTTTGGTGCCACCCGTAGGTGCAGTTTCTCGTTCCTGTACGCGCTTCTAAAATATACTAAAATAGCGCAGACAGAGCAGTAGCTCGCTTGAGGCGGAACCAACTAGAAAAGTATCGAACCTCACAGACAGACTGGCGTATGGCTGTGGGACAACATGGGTGGCTAGTGTTGTGACGATCTTTCTCACTTCTGGGTCATCCTCTCGAAGACCAATTCCTCCAGTGCTGGGACAGGAGGGGCTATATAGCCCAGCACAACCCGGCTATCCGTATGAAAAGCGCTAGTTAATTCCATACTAAGTTGCTTCTCTACAAAGGTCGCTACCCTCGCACGTGTAACTGAAGCAACTAACTCTAATCTCGGAATGCTGACAGCACGCTGTGGGGTAACTCTAGACTTCGCCATGACCAGGGACGTCTCAACCTTCCCGTCTTCGTCTTCTAACATCAAGTACGTGCACTGTCCATAACCATCTTGACTTGCATCCGAGAAGCTGTGCAATTCTGAACTCTTCACTTTGCCAAGCTCACCAGATTTATAGCATCGAGGGATTCGTAATTGAGTCAAAGACAGGAGATCTGTCCTCCACTTTTCCTATCTCATCTTAACGTCGTCTTGTATCTCGGTGTTCCAATCCACCTTCTGTTGACATAGCTCCTTCAAGATAGCCTCCCCACGCAAGATAACAGGGGAAACCAACCCTAGGGGATCAAATATAGACGCGACTGTAGACAGAATTCCCCTACGCGTGAGGGGTTTGTCCCTCAGGTTAAGGCTGAATCCGAATGCGTCACACTCAACATGCCATTCCATGCCCAATGTCCTCTCTATTGGCAAATCGGCATACTTCAAGTCGAGTTTCTGAATGTTCTTTCCCCATTCTGATTGTGGTATGGCCTTTAACACTTCCCTACTATGTGACACAAATTTGTGCGCTCTAAACCCACGTTCAGCAACGAGTTTAGTGACAGAATGTGCCAAATTTATCGCCCCTTGGGCTGCACTGTCACATCTAAGCCCATCGTCGACATAGAACTGGTTCCTTACAAAATCGGCTGCCTTCTTACCATACTTATATTCAAATTCATCGGCCACCGATTTCAACGTGAAGTTAGCACAACCTGGGGATGAGGTGGCACCAAACAAATGAACTCTCATGCGATATTCTGTAGGCTCAGAGTCCAATACACCACCCTCCCACCATAGGAATCGGAGATAGTTTCAATGTTGAACTCACGACTGCCGTTGTAGACAATATTGATCACATCCTAAGTTCCACCACAGCAAAACAGTCATTCCATGGGACTGCTATTTCCCTCATGCAACACCCTGCGGTCCCTGGGGCTGGCATTGACCGCAGCATCATCATCCTTGGAGGGCCGAACGAAAGAGGCCTCAAAACAGTTGACCGTTTGCCGCATTACTATACAGATGTCCCATCCGTCGGCAGCATCAGGAACACCCCCGTGCCGGCTACCATCGTGATATCCCTGAGCAGCAACAGCGGCCTCAAGCAACATGCTGAAAGAGAGTATCTCTGGCTAAAACACACCCAAGTCGCCCAACAAAAACTTCTCCAGTGAAAGCTCCCACACCGTGGATATGATCAAGCACTCCATGGATTTGATCAGGATTGCAGTGGAACATCTCAACCATGGCCAGACTCCAGTGGTCACATGCGACCAGCCGCTGTTTGCTTTGGCAAAGGAAATCCAGTGGAAGTGGCCGCAAGAGTATGGTGTAGAGAAGTTTGTCGTTCTCTTCGGCGGTCTTCATATCGAGATGGCAGCACTGAAGACCTTTGGTGACTGGCTGCAAGAGAGCAGATGGGTGCAAGCACTGGTTCGAGCAGAGATCACCAGTGCCAGGACAGTGGACTCCTTCCTGCCATCATCCCATGTCAGTCGAACCAGGAGGGCTCATCAAGTGACAGCAGCAGCCCTCTTCACCCTGCAGCAGCACGCCTACAACCACTACATTGACCAGCTGGGTGACGCACGCAACGAGCAGCTGGAGTTCGACGATTGGTGCCAGCAAAAAGCGGAGACCTGCCCCCAGTTCGACTACTGGGTAACTGTCCTGCAACTGAAGGTAACGGTCCTGGTGTACGTGCGCTCTCTGCGCCAAGCTACGTTTGTGATGTAGCTAGATGCTCTGACAGAACTAGCAGTGTGGTTTCATGCCCTGGATCACACCAACTACGTGCGCTGAATTTCTATGCATCTGCAAGACATGGTGGAACTGCTGACGACACACCCTGAAATAGCCCAAGAATTCCGAGCTGGGAACTTTACCGTCCAGAAGACGAACAGGTCGTTCTCTGCCATCCGCGTCGATCAGGCCCACGAGCAGAACAATGCTGCCAACAAAGGAGACGGAGATGCAGTGGGCCTTACCGACAACCCCAGCGCTCTACGATGGTGGATGGTGGCAAAACCAGAGGTTGCCATGCTCATCGAACCGTTCCTTGACGAAACTGACCCGGGGAACAGACCACAAGACACAAGGCACCATGACCAGTCAGCAAGTGTGCAGACTGCTTTCCTGAAAGATGTACAGTCGATGGTCAACGTGATGGAAGACTTGGGGAATCCATTTGAAGAGAAGAGTCAAGATCTGCTGGTACTCGAAACCAAGGAGATTGCGCCACTTGGAACTGTAGACGCCCTCCGTCATGCACACGAAGTGGGTCAGCTGCAGTTTGACAACTTCGTCAGAGAACGCCTGGTAGAGAGAACGAAACCCATAGGAGATGCCATCCAAAGAAACAAGCTGAATAGCTTCGGTCAGCCTGCTTCAAAACCTCCGGGAAACGGCAATCAGCAGATGAAATCCTTCAAGAATGACGCGGACCTGTTCTCTCGTCTGTATATCGGGTGCCAGAACCGGGATGGGAATCTAGAGCAATTCTTCCAACGTGAAAACCAGCCTGCCCTCCCTGCACTATCAGCTGGCGGTGGCATCCGGCTGGGTGTCAAGAGTGATCTTCTCGCTTGTCTAGAAGACCTCAGTCAGCCCAAGTTTGAGGTTCCTCCAACCAGCTGCATTGTGCTAGATGGAGCGGTCATCATCCAGATGCTGAAGCCAGCTACAGCAAAAAGCTTCAACGAGTATGCACAGCAGGTCTTTGTGCCCTACATACTCTCAAAATTCCATCAAGCCACGCGACTGGACCTGGTGTTGGACCGCTACAATACAGACTCGTTGAAGGGTACACCAAGGGCCAAGCGCGGAAAGGGGGTGAGAAGACGGGTGGTGGTTGGTGCAACGATTCCCAGAAACTGGGCCAGCTTCCTCAGAGTCGACGAGAACAAGAAAGAGCTGTTCAGCTTCCTCTCTGGCGTCCTCCACGACTCATTCCAGCTTGCAGACAAGGAGCTGGTCATCACTGAAGGAGATGATGTCTTGAGCAAGCCACCGCTCCTAGATACTGCAGCCCTGGCTCCTTGCAACCACAAAGAAGCTGATAGCCGTATGATGTTGCATGCCGCCCACGCTGCTCACAATGGCCGCAAGAAGTTCCTCATCCGCACAGTTGACACTGATGTTGTTGTCCTGGCAGTGGCTCTGGCCTGCACCCTGGAGGAGGAAGTCAAAGTGTGGGTGTCCTTCGGCACAGGCAAGGCTTTCCGGTTCTTGGCAGCCCATGAGGTGGCGCGGTCTCTGGGCCCTGAGAAAGCACAGGCACAAGCACGACACAGTCTCCTGCTTCGCCGGACATGGCAAGAGGACAGCATGGGCAGTGTGGACAGCTCTACCTCAGCGGAACCAGACACTCACTGACCTATCCACTGCACCAGATCATATTGATGAAGATGCCATGCAGATCATGGAAAGGTTCATCATTCTGCTTAACGACATAACAAGCACCGCAACCGATATCGACAAGGCACGCTGCAAACTGTTTGCAAAGAAGAGCAATGTCCAGTTGATCCCACTGACAAGTGCAGCCCTGAAGCAGCACGTCCGACGAGCAATATACCAGGGCGACATGTCTGGGGTCAGGCCCTGGTTCCCGACGATCCTGACTGGGGTTGGATCGAGACCAGCAACATGTACGAACCTTTCTGGATAACGCTCCCCGAGGCATCTAAGGTCTGCCGGGAGCTTTTCTTCTGCAAATTCCAGAAGGGCTGCATCAAGAGGTGCAAGTGCAAGAAGGCCAGTCTGGAATGCACACCACTGTGCTTGCGACGGGGAGTGCTCTCAGAACTGAACTCGCAAACTTAAGATGAAGATTCTGAACTGTTCCAGACAGTACACAGGTACTGTAAAACAGTGGACTTATCTGCATATTACATTAAGCAGATTATGTGTTAATTAACATGATAATTAAATGTAGTAGTGTCCCTTGACCACAGAAATATAGCATTTGACTTGCCTAGGATTGATCTGATGAGAGCAAGCCACCATAATTATCACTATCTGGTTCTGTTATTGTTGTTGTATTATCGATGTAATTAGCCTAATTGTGTTAATAATTTTGTTAATTGCCATCGTAATTGGCGTGGGCAGTGTCAATGAATAGCTATTGACAGACAGAGGAAGAAGGTTAGATAACATTTCCACAACTTAAATGAATCTAGCCTATTCACAAGGAATGTCAGCATTTGATGCCGGATCATGTAATGGGTTTCCTTGTCCCCATTTCATCTACAATTAGCCTAAATATGTTAATTAATATCAGCAGCATCTCCCAAAATGTGACTATAAGAGCTATCTGGCATGTCTTGATTCAAAACATTCAATAAACATTCACTAAAACCTTCAGCAGCAAACTTTATCTATCTTCTGTGTGTCTTTTGGGTGTCTGCTGGCGGCCATTTTGGAAAATGGCCGCCACGGCCGCCAGGGGGCAGTTGGGCGATGGCTCCACATCCAAATTTGTTCATAATATATTGGTCTACCTCTGTGCCAAAATTGGTGCTTTTATCAAAAAATGCACGATAGGTTAGCTTACCCGCTGTACTAAGTGAGATTGTTAGTGAGGTCGGGTCCCTGTAGCAAGTGCTCATTGAGGGACTCGTTCAAACTGAGCACTACAATCAAAAACGACTCTACATTTATCGCGTTTCACTGGGTGGTACACCCCATGGTGGGGGATATACCATACTGTACCATCACAAAGTTCAAGCTCATTCTCTGGAACCTTCTCTGCATAACCACTCTTGAGCATGTCACCCATCGACTTGATGTAGTCATCTCGTAGTTTTGGGTTCTTTATCATTCTAGCCCGGAGCTGCGCAAGTCTCTTTGCTGCCATGAACCTGTTGTTTGGCATCTTCGCTTCACCCTTGAAAGGCAATGACATCTCCAGGTGGCCGTCTTCTCGCACATGGACCCCATCCTTCAACAGGCACATGAACTCGCGATCATCTATAGACAGTTTTTCTTCCTGCTGGGTAGCGCAATATTCTACAAAATCCCGTTCAAACATCGTGGAAACTACGGCGGGGCTTATGACCTCTTTAGTCGATGTTCGAAATGCAAAATGACTGGTTTGGTCACCACTATGCGTACCCCCCATTCTACCAATCACCCCCCATCCCAGGGCTGTATTCACACCGTACGGGTCCCCATCTTCCGGACCTGGTAAGGCCTCCAAAGGCCTAATTGCCTTTGTACAGTTCATGCCAATCAGTAGGCCTACCTCTACGTCCGCGAAAACTGGTGCAGCCTAAAAATTTCGAGAGCTTTTTTACGAGAGCTCTTTTTTGATTTTGTATGAAAAAAGCGCTCTCGTAATTTTTTTTACGGGAGCTATTTTAGGCTTGGCCAGAGCTACTTTTTCATAGCATGATTTTGTTAAAATTTTCATCATTTATAGATGCACTGACTTATCTAATGTCTCAGAAGCCAGAATTGGTGTTAATTATTCGTAAAGGTGTTCCCAAAACGAAAGTCAAGATTACTGCTTTGGCAAAGATTGAGGAAGTTCAACAATCATTTCATATATGCCATGGGCTTGACAAAATGCATCGAGGCCGGCTTTACATGTTGCCTGTATGCATGTTGGTACAGTTTATGACTTGCGACATCCCCTGCTTCTGGCAGCTGATTTGTCTCATCTCGCAATCGTTTTTTTTCGATTCAAATCCTCGTCCGCCAGCAAGGCCAGCCTTAGTCTGTGACAAAACATCAGAGACGGGTGAGAAACAGAAAATCTCATTATGTCTAGTCATTCAATAAAAAAACTTGCTGCATCCGAAAAGGCAAACGCCAATTTGCAAGCTACATTGCCGGGTGGCGAATTTTTGGTTGCCTCGGGGCCACTCCGGGCAAGCGGTGTTGTCGAGCACGGCACCGCAGTTCTTCGGATTTCGGCTGGAAAATACTGTGGACAGGCAGGACTACACTTCCAGAACGTATTTACGTTAGATAGCAATTAAAGAAGTTACGAAGGTTACTTTCGTTGTCTCCCCGGTTCCACGGTACCGCCAATTGCATAGAAGGTCTATCAATGCTGTCCGAATCGCAAGTTTACACGCGTGAGAATCTTTAAGTATATACAGCTTCACATTGCTTTCTAGTTATCTAACTGGAATAAGAAAACTAGTCTCCACTTTCTACGTTACTAGAAATAGTGACGACTTCAGCTTTAACAGCTTTTGATCTACTGTCGCGTGTCACGGTCGTCACTTGCGTCGTTGCCTCACTCCCCACGGTGGAAGGCCCTGCCGATATAAAACAATTATGTTATTGCGATATAAATAACAGTTCGTAGAGATGGTGGCCCGGAGCAAAAACTTTGGTGGGCCTCCGGCGTTGGATACTATTTCGAACGCTGCGGCGGCACGCGGGACGGATTTTTTCTCGTATCTTTCCAAAATTTTCGCTCGTCGTAATTGTTGTTTACCAGAGCGCTTTGAAGCTTGTACGGGAGCGAAATCGCTTCGCCGCTCGCTTGTATTTTTTTCGCTGAACTGGTGTCATCTGGTCTGCCACCTCAGCAAGGTGGGGCCAATTTCTAGCTAAGGCATGATTTGGAATTTGACTACTCTGTGCAGGGATCTTTTCTCTAGAATACGTGGCTGGGAGAGGCACGCTGATTTCCTCTCGGAGCCCCTTAACTACCAACCCTCGCACCCTTTGACATGAAACCACCTCTTCTGCCAACACCGTACCCACCTTGAGGTCTATGGTAGGACCACTTACGCCTAGCTTGGCCACGGTTGATGTGGCCACAAAGCAGGCGTCTGACTGGTCGTCTAGCAAAGCATAAACAACAATAGAATGATCAGGTCTTTCGGCCTGATGCATAACCACTGGTACAATTAGACTGGTGTACACATTGTCAAAGTCAGATAGTTCCACCCGACGCGAGGTCACCGACGGTACGGTAGTCGTCGGGGTAGTGGGGTTCGCTGCAGAGTACTCATGAAGTAAAGTTGGGTGCCATTGGCGGCACACGTCACACTGTTTCTTGCGCTTACACTCTTGTTTCCTATGGCCCCGTCTGAAACAACCATAACAAAGTCCCTTTTCCCTCACAAGAACCAAACGTTCAGCCAGAGTTAGGTTTTTAAACCCCGAACATCCGTCCAAGTAATGGATCGAACCGCAGCAAACACACTTCGGCGGGCCCGAGGTAGCAGCGGTAGCCTTGGCTGGTGGTGCGGCCACTGCAGCTGAGCTGGTCGCAAAGGTAGAAACGGTTTGCGGAGATTTCCCAAAAGACTTAACAACCTTGTTACCACCAGTGCTAGGCGTATGACTGCTGCGCGCACCAGCAGTTACGTCATTGGCGATCTTACTGTCAGCAGAGCGTTCTAGGAGCGGATTACACGCGATTCTGGCTTGTTTACGAATAAACTTGGACAGTTTCGCAAAACTAGGGTATTCGTTCTCGCCTTCCTTCCTAGTTTCTTCGTATAAGTGGCGATCTACTTCCACAACCCAACGGTCTTGAATGGAGCGTGGCAGCTTCACAACCATCTTTTGCTGTTCTGACGAATCATCCAGGATACTCAACTGGCTCAATGTACCCATTGCCGTCTCACATTGCACTTGAAGTTGGCAATGTTGTTAACGACAGAACAAGCACCGCAACCGATATCGACAAGGCACGCTGCATGCAAACTGTTTGCAAAGAAGAGCAATGTCCAGCTGATCCCACCGACAAGCGCAGCCTTGAAGCAGCACGTCCGACGAGCAATATACCAGGGCGACATGTCTGGGGTCAGGCCCTGGTTCCTGACGATCCCGACTGGGGTTGGATCGAGACCAGCAACATGTACGAACCTTACGAACCAGGGCTCCTTGGCTCTCCGAGTGCTCCTATAGGCAAGGTAGGTCTCCTTGGTTCTCCTGAGTGCTCCTATAGGCAAGGCAGGTCTCATTGGTTCTCCTGAGTGCTCCTATAGGCAAGGCAGGGCTCCTGGGTTCTCTTGAGGGCTCCTGGGTTCTCTTGAGGGCTCCTGGGTTCTCCTAGGGGCTGCTGCCCCGGCGTTCTGATTTCTACGGCTTTTCGGCCGCCTTATATACTCCCTGGTTGCTCCCTGGTCACGTGCTTTTTCCCCTTTCCCCTGGTACTAAGCAGGGGTATTCCAGCTGGCATCGTTTGTTTACTGGTTTATACCGGTCTGTTCTGCCAGGTACCGGCCGTTTGTTTACACGCCGTGCCGCATTTAGGCCGATTACGTCAGCTGCCTGGCCGAGTAATTTTCCATTCGTATTCTATTCTAATTATTGTTTTACTTATTTTCTCGTCATCCTTTTAACCTGTATTTTATTTTAGCTTGACCTTTCCTTTATTTGATTTTGCACATCGATCTTTTAAGTGGAATTTGGGTGTCACCTGGTCTTCCGATCCAAGTTTTTAGTTATTCCAAAATGGCCACGCCCTGTTGTGTGTTGTGGTTTGAAATAGAGTCTTTGGTGTAACCGAAATCTCTACAATACATTGTAAGTGTTGTCTCTTGGTTCTCGCCTAATTTCTTATAATTTGGATCTTTGTTATATAACGTTGGATATAGTGAACATTACATGACATGAGCGACGTAATATTTAGTGTGTGTTGATGACTGTGTGGATAAAGTGACAGATGACCCGCAGGTAAAGCTTATACGGCTTCTCCAGTACACAACCGGTGCGACGGAAAAGGTAATCGCGAGATGTGCCAAACTGGACGCAGCGGAGGGCTATGCCCAAGCGAGAGCTTTACTGCACACACGTTTTGGCGATGAACATTTGGTGTCTGAAGCAGTCATCAAGGCGGTTAGGCTCGGTGACGCAGTAAAAAACTCCGCTCAGCTTCAACGATTGGCCTATGATTTTGCAGACTGCCACATTACTCTAGAGCAGATGGGGATACTACATGAAGTCGACTCGCAGAGCTGCATGAAGGAGATAGTAGAACGTTTGCAGCCTTACATCAAGTTTAGATGGAGAAGTAAGGCTATGGAAATTAAAAGACAACAAGGCAGGTACCCTAGATTTGAACATCTAGTGGAATTCATTAGTGAGGAGGCAACAATAGCTAATGACCCTGTCTATGGACATGAAGAGTTCAAGCCATCGGGCAAGGGTGGGCAAGAGAATGCCGCTAATAGTAGGGTGAAGAATCAAGCAGTCACCTTTGCCACGAGCAGCGGCTATAAAAGACCTCCTTGCATTTGTTGTGGTGGGGATCATCGGCTCATTTTCTGCAATGCCTTCAAAGGATTAGAACTGGAGAAGCGTCAGAGCATTGTAAAATCGCATAAGCTTTGCGAAGTATGTTTGATAGGTGGTCATTTCAAAAGGGAGTGTACGTGTCCGTATAGATGCAGCAGGTGCTTTAAGATGCATTCATGGTTGTTGCACTCTGACAAGGTGAATGGTGATATGAATGGTAATGATTGGAAGAGCGGTGATGTGGTTTCCAATCGTGATGTAAGAGGTGGCTATCTAGTATCAAATGCCAGTATATCAAGAGACACCATCATGCCTATTTTGCGAGTTTGCGTGAATGAGTCGAGTATTACATACGCTTTGCTTGACACAGCATCGAGTCATACGTTTTGCACTAAACGCCTAGTGAACCGTCTCGAGATCCGACGCGAGATTGAGAAAATCACGTTGGATACGCTAAATAGCTCCGTGAGTCGAGAATCACAGATGGTGAACATGAAATTGAGTAACAATGGTGAGACCCTACCATTGTACAATATGTGTGTTGGATGATATTCCGATTACGAACGCATATATTTACATTCAGGCATACCCCCACTTGAAGGATCTGGACATCGCATCTATTGATATGGGTGAAAATCAGACTGTAGATATTCTGATTGGGCAAGATTACGCTGAAGCTTTGATTCCCCTGCAGGTGCGTAAAGGGAAACGAGGGAGCCCTGTGCCACGCGCACATTGTTTGGTTGGAGCCTCAACGGTAAGACCGAACGTTATCAGAGCCCTGTTAGCACAAGAGTGGCGTCCAACTTCATCACAACAAAGCGCAGAATGGCATCTCTAGAACGAGGGTATGGCTGACGAAGTTTCTATGTCACAAGAGGATAGCAGAGTCTTGGATCTGTGGAATCATGAAGCGAAGATTATTGAAGGTCACTATGAGTTACTGATTCCATGGAAGGATGCGAATGCATTCATGCCAAATAACGTTAGCCTTGCAAACGCTAGCTTGATATCCCTCTGCAGGAACCTGCAAAAGAAGGGTTTCATGGAGAGATGACACCGAGTTAAGCAAACTGCTTGCAGCGGGCTATGCCGAGAAGGTTCATCAACGTGAAGTCTCCCAGCCGGGTAAGAAGATATTGTATCTTCCACATCACGGTGTCATCACAGATAAAAAAAAAAACTGGCAAACTCAGGGTAGTATTCGACTGTGCAGCCAAGTATGATGGGGAGTAGTTAAATGATAAATGTTTACAAGGACCTGATCTAAACAACAAATTACTATATATCATTCTTAGATTTCGACAGCACGCGTATGCAATCATGGCCGACATAGAAGCTATGTATCATCAAGTCGATATCCCAGCATATGGTAGAGATGCTACGGTTCTTGTGGCGTGATGGTGCGGGAGACGTGATCCATTATCGCATGACCTCACACGTATTTGGGGGGGTATGGTGCGCCAGCAGTTCGACATATGCTTTGCGACGCACGGTAAAGGACCATGGAGATGTCGACCCTGCGATAAGTGACATAGTAACTAGATCGTTCTACGTCGACGACTGCCTCAAGTCAGTCGAAACGAAAGCTGAAGCCCAAATAATTATAAGAGGAACACGAGACCTGCTACAGAAGGGCGGATTTAGATTAACGAAGTTCGTGGTCACTGGTGAACAGTCGAGACCTTCTCGCGAGCATACCGGTGAGTGATCGAGCAAATGAAGTGAAAGACTTGTGCCCTAGTGCAGAGAGTAAAGCGTTAGGGATTAAGTGGAACATTGAGACCGATGAGTTTGTTTTTGAAGTGAAGGAAAATCAAGGCGGCGTGGTGACGAGACGCCGCATGTTAAGCCTGATTTCGTCGGTGTTTGACCCTCTGGGCCTGATTAGTCCTATGGTGATAACAGGGAAAATCCTCTTCCATGAAGCCACGAGACTGAAGCTATCGTGGGATGATGAAGTGCCCATAGATCTCGGTAGGAAATGGGAAATATGGCTGGGAACACTACTAGACCTGAGACTTATAAGCGTAGCAAGATGTATCAAACCGACCGAATCACGTGACGCGGTATGTGAACTACATCACTTCAGTGACGCCAGTGAGAAAGCGTACGGATGTTGTACTTATATGAGGTGTATAAGTAAGCAAGGCAGAATACACACAGCCTTAGTAATGAGCAAAGGCAGGGTAGTACCGATAAAACAACTTACGATCCCACGCTTGGAGCTGCAAGCTGCAGTGTTATCAGCGAATGTGGACTGTCTATTGAGGCGTGAGTTGGAGCTCTGCATAACCAAGTCATATTTTTGGACTGACAGTGAACTGGTTTTTAAATACATTAAGGATGAAGCGCGGAGGTTCCAAGTATTTGTAGGCAAAAGAATCAGTACAATCCGACAGCTGACAGAACCTGATCAATGCTATTATATTGCGAGTGAAGATAATCCGGCTGATGTAATAACAGGAGGGGAAGCAGCTCGGCGACTGGACACCAGAAAGTGGTTTGAAGGCGTTAGCATGTTAAAAACGTATAAAGCTGAGTGGAATATGCAACGGATAGACGGTGAAGTATCATCACATGATCCAGAGGTAAAGCATGAAGCAAAAAACGAAAGAGGCCAGTCGTTTGCCTCAAGAGTCTGTGAGAAAATGATAAACCTCGCGGCTACCCCGAGTATGAGGGAAAGCTCGCTAGATAGGCTCATGCATCATTACTCTAGCTGGTATAGCCTTAAGAGGGCTCTGTGTTGGTGGATCAGGATAAAGGATAAGCTAAAGAGCAAAGGTCAAGCTAAATTCGGAGATGCGTATGCGTTGATGAAATGGGTTCAGCAGAGCGAATTATAGTGAAGCACGTGCAGATGCAACGCTACGAGAAGGAATGAACTCAAATCACGAGAGATGATACACTGAACAGGTCGAGTTCGCTGAGGAAGCTAACGCCTGTGCTGAGTTTGGACGGGCTGCTTCGTGTAGGTGGGAGGCTCAAACATGCAGGCATAGATATATAATGTAAGCACCCATGTACAATTTCTTACGATCACCAATTAGCAATGCTTATCGTGAAGGATATACATGATATAGCTCACCTAGGTACAGCAGGGCCGTAGTGGCCGCCACGGCAGCACGGTACTGCCGTGGCACTATTTTGAAAAAAAAAATCCTGGAATGTGTATTTAATATGACAATGTGCCTATTCAAATTCAAACTTCAAAACATACATATGTACATAGTGAAAGTATAAATGCAGATTGAAAATAGGCTTACTTTTCATAATTATGTACTGATAGTATATACAATTTTGTAAATAATATTTTATTAGTTATCATACTCATAATATATATTTTAGATACTTTAATCAAAACATCAGCTTTAGCTACATTCCTCTTTGAAATTTACAAATTTACCTTTTATAATGATCAGAATTGGTTGCTTTCAACATAGGCTGAAAATGCAGGAAATGCCATTCCCAGGCTCTACATTTCAAAATTTTTTTGGGGGAGTACCACCAGACCCCCCGCATTGGCTACATATTTATGCAGTGGCACTTTTGGGAGGCCACTACGGCCCTGTACAGAGTGGGTACTGGGGAATGTGAGAGCTAAGTTTTGGATCACAAAGGCGAGATCAGTCATCAAGAAAGTGTCCAGGACGTGTTTGACATGCCGAAGTCTTTATGCATCGCCTTGTCAGCAGAAGATGGCTGATTTACCTCCTGAGAGGCTAGAACATAGCAAGCCACCGTTTACTTACATAGGATTAGATTGTTTTGGACTTTTCTACGTGAAGCTGGGCAGATCAGAGGTAAAGAGATATGGATGTGTGTTCACATGCCTCACCACACGTGCCGTGCACATAGAGAAGTTAAACATCTTGGAAACTGACGCGTTCCTTAACGGATTTAGAAGGTTCATGTCGAGAAGAGGTCAACCTGAAAAGGTTTGGTCTGACAACGGGACGAACTTTACTGGCGGTCAAGCTGAGCTTTCAAGAAGCATGAGCCAACTAAATAAGGACATGATTTACTCGCACTGTGCGAGAAAGGATATCGTGTGGGTTTTTAATCCTCCACATGCATCGCATATGGGTGGCATTTGGGAACGTATGATTCGTTCCATCAGGAAGGTGCTCAATGCCTTGCTGCGCGGGAATCACAGACTGACGGACGAAGTGCTGGAGACGCTATTCTGCGAAGTAGAAAACATTATCAACAGTCGGCCTATCACCAAGAGCAGCGATGATGTAAGTGATTCGAGAGCGCTTACGCCTAACCATCTTTTATTGCTACGAGATGGCGCTACGTTACTCCCCGGCAAGTTCGGATCCAGCGGCATGTATCCTAGGCGTTGGCGTCACGTACAGCATCTCGCGGATCAGTTCTGGCGCAAGTGGGTGAAAGAATACCTGCCAGAGCTGCAGCGTAGAAGCAAGTGGATTGTGCAAAGCAGGAACATCAAGATAGGTGATTTATTGCTGGTGGTGAACGAAAACACCCCAAGAGGACTATGGCCGCTTGGCCTCGTGATAGAAGTGAATAAGGGCAGAGACGGTCTCGTCAGATCAGCCAAAGTGAGAACCAAGTAAAGCGACGCGTATCGTCTGCCCGATCTCAACGATCGTGCTATTAGAGGGCTCTTCCTAAGTTTACTTTGTTGAACGTAGTTCAAGGTGGGGAGTGTTATTTCTTCTCATCATTTCTGTTAAGCGTGTCATACTGTAGTATTTCTAGCACTGTTCAGTTCTTGTTTTGCGCGGTATTTAAGCAGTTTAGCTAGGCTGCGGTTCGGCTCGTTTACATTATGTTTTAGGCATAATACTCGCGGGTTTCCTTTTCGCGGTATAAAAGCGTTTGTTGTGGGTTGCGCCGTCCCTTTTGCTGCTTGAGCCGTATTTATACGTTCGCGTGCGCTCGCGCATTTCTTCCACGATGCACCATACATTGGAAGTGTTGTCTCTTGGTTCTCGCCTAATTTCTTTTGAATCTTTGTTATATAAC